>NC_062575.1:52512252-52667252 GCF_022837055.1 Prionailurus viverrinus
TTTACTTCTAACTACCTCAGTGGGTAATTCCTAAAAGCATTCTCTTACGTAACCACCGTGCGGTTATCAAAATTAGGACGTAAACATTGACCCAGCGCTAACCTGTCCTCTGTTTTCATTTCATTAGTTGTCCCATTAATGTCCTTTATGGCAAAACACAAAAATATTTTGGGCCCGGGAGCTAATCCTGGACCACACATTAGGTTTAGTGGTCGAGTCTCGAGGCTCTTTCAATCTAGAACAGTTTTTAGTCTGTTTTTCATGGCCTCAATAGTTTGAACTACAGATTAGTTATTTTGTAGGACGTTCCTCCTCAGTTTGGTGTTTTTTTGGGTTTTTTGTTTGCTTGTTTTTTGGGTGTTTTCCTCACGATTAAGTTCCTATTTGCATCTTGGGCAGAAACAGCAGGGAAGCGATGCCGTGTCCTTGTCGGTGCATCGCACCATGTGACACATGATGTCAGTTTGACCCATCACTGGTAACGTTCACTTGGACCCCTTGGTTAAGGTGGCGGTGTGGGCCGAGCTTCTCCACTGCAGAGCCACTCTCTCCCCATCGTTTGACTCCCTGGTTCCTTCAGCGTTGATCAGTCGGCATTCTCCTGTCAGGGGGAGCCTTCCCTTTGTAGGGGGAGCCTTTTGTGAACGGTCTCCTCAAGTGGCTCCCCTGTGGTAGCACAGGGTGCCTCAGTGTCACCCACATGCGCCCTAGCTGGGCACAGCAGTGGTCTTGACCAACCCCTCCCGCACCTTGCTTCTCTCGCTCTTACACTGATTCGCTTTTTTTTTTTGCAATTCAAGTTTATTTATTTTGAGAAAGAGAGAGAGAGAGAGAGCGAGCATGAGCAGGGGAGGGGCAGAGAGAGAGGGAGAGAGAGAGGATCCCAAGCAGGCTCCGCACTGCCAGTGCCGAGCCCGACACGGGGCTCGAACCCACGAACCGTGAGATCATGATGTGAGCTGAAACCACGAATCGGACACCTGACCAACTGAGCCACCCAGGTGCCCCCACTTTTCGGTATCCGATGACAAAATTATACCTCTCCTTGCCCTTGGATTTATGAATCCTTTTGGGTATGAGGCTTTACCACCAGCCGCTGCCAAGCTGCTGCTTTTCTTAAAGTTCTCTTAGACTGTGCCACTGTCCGCCCTGTCACCAAAAGGCTTGGAGCTTCAGGATCACCTCCGATCAGTTCCCAAGTCTGTCACTTCTACTTCCTCATCTCTCGGCTCTATCCTCTCTGTTTCACTTTTGCTTCCCCACCATCACCCCCCTCGTCGTGATTATATGACGGTTCCTCTACTAAAAACCTCTTTTTACTGCCTCATTGCCTACCAGGTGCCGGCCTCAGCAGTCTTGCCTCCTCCCATGCGTGGTGCTGTTATGGTTGTCTGCCCGCCTTCCTGCCCCCCGTCTTCCTCTTTTCCTCTCTCTCTCTCTTCTTTCTTCCTTTTCTGTCCTCTGCTTTCTGTTTTATGCTACTACAGGCATTAATTTTTAACTTGTTTTACAAGGTGGGTGGCTCAGTTGGTTGAGCGTCCGGCTCTCGGTTTCGACTCAGGTCATAATCTCAAGGTTGCGTGAGTTTGAGCCTCACATCGGGCTCTACACTGGTAGTGTGGAGCCTGCTTGGGATTCCCTCTCTCTTTCTCTCTCTCTCTCTTTCTCTCTCTCTCTCTCTCTTTCTCTCTCTCTCTCTCTCTGCCCCTCCCCTGCTTACACTGTTCCTCTCTCAAAATAAATAAATAAACTTAAAAAAATTACTTTTGCAAGAATACAAGCAGGATTTCTTTGTATTTTGCTGCTTTGCATGGGTTCTTCGTGTGGTTTGAAATGTATCCCACATTCCTCCTTGCCTCTGGAACTTGTCCTCATTCTTCAAGACTGCCCCACCCCCAGTAGCCGGTGGATGCAACCTCCCCAGTAGTTCTCAAGCATGTTTTCACTTCCTGGGAAGAGGATTCTCTGCTCTCCTTGTCTTCTGAGAGTGTGGTACACAACATACATTACCTGTTGATTAAATGAGTGGTCTTCAGGCTGGAATACCTTAATTCCATTGTTTTCTTCTTTGTTTTCTTTGTCCTTTTAAAGTTTGATTACATACTTCCCTTCTTTGGCATTGGTTTGTACTTTTATAGAATTTCAGGGAAAAAAGTTAAACATGGAATCTGTGAATTTAATTTAGCATGTGTGTTGGGGGGGGGGGGTGTTCTTTTCCCTGGAAGGATTTTTTTCCTCTTAGTAAAATTAAAGCATGTTCATTGTAGAAATTCAACAAAAGCCCAAAACTGTGAGAAAGGATTTAAAGAGTTGTTGATCTTCCACTTCGTGAAACCACTGTTAATAGTCTGATATAGTTCCTGATAGTCTTATTTCTCTGTATGTGTGTGTCGATTTTTATTTTTACATAATTACATAATGCACGTTATATTTACATGTAAATATTATATTTACGTATCTACATAATATGTGGTATGATAGTTCTCAAAAATTTTTTTAGCATAACTTAGATGAGGCAAAAGAGCCCTGACTTTACCAGCTTACCTACTCCTATTTTCCTGCAAGGAAAGAATTCAGTAACCAAGAGGTGGGTTGAACGACCATTTTTTGAGAATCTCTGCTTTTTATTTATTTATTTTTTTAAATTTTTTTAATGTTTATTCAGGTTTTGAGAGAGAGAGAGAGAAAGAGAGACAGTGCGAACAGGAGAGGGGCAGAGAGAGAAGGAGACACAGAATCCGAAGCAGGCTCCAGGCTCTGAGCCGTCAGCACAGAGCCTGATGTGGGACTCGAACTCACGAACCATGAGATCACAACCTGAGCCGAAGTCAGATGCTCAACTAACTGAGTCACCCAGGCGCCCTGAGAATCACTGCTTTTTTAAAATATTTTTTTCAAGGTTTGTTTATTTTGGGGAGAGAGACCAAGTTCTAGAGGGGGAGGTACAGAGTGAGGGGGAGACCCAGAATCCAAAGCAGACTCCAGGGTCCCAGCTGTCAGTACAGAGCCTGATGCGGGGCTCGAACTCAGGAGCCATGAGATCACGACCTGAGCCAAAGTCGGACTCTCAACCAACTGAGCCACTCAGGTGCCCCGAGAATCACTGCTTTTTAAATCAGACATTGTTTTGTGAGTCTGTGAAGATACGGCTTTTTTTTTTAGTGTGAAGATCTAAGTAGTTTTACTAAGTAGTTTTACTAAGTATGCACGAGCTGGGTAGCATCCCATCAAGCAAGCAGAGAGGATCTCCCTCAGAAATACAATGTTCAATTGCCGCACGACGTTCCGGCAAAATAGATTATTTAACTATTCCCCTGTTTGGGGCCTCATGCAGCATTTTCTCCTGACGCACGTAAAGAACCAGATTCGCTGGGACAGACGTTTTGGGCTAGTGATACAGAGCTTCAGATCTGCAGTTAGGCCCGGTTTAGAATCGTTCCGCCTTACGCCCATCTGGAAACTGAGGGTGATGACAGGACCTGCCGCTTGGGCTGCCGCGAAGGTGCCGGCAGACTTGCACGGAGGCGCCGAGTGTGGCGCGTGGCCCAGGCAAGTGCTCAGTATGTGCCAGTTGTCGGCTTCGCCTCACCAGTAGTACATTTGGTTCTTCTTCCTATTGCCTGTCAGACTGTACCATAAATGTAAATATCTGTGACTTTTCTTTGCTCTCCAGCTCCCCCCCCCCTTTTTTTTAAGAGAAAGAGAGCATGAGGAGGGAAGAGGGGCAAAGGGAGAGAGAGAGAGAGAGAGAGAAACTCAGGCTGGATTCTGACACGGGGCTTGATCCCATGACCCTGGGATCATGACCTGAGCCAAATCAACAGTCAGACGCTTAACCGACTGAGCCACCCAGCACCCCTTTCTCCAGCTTTTAAATTGAACACAGTAAAACCCATGGAAGAGTTAAAAGAGTAGTATGATAATTCACTCAATATTGTGCCCCGTTTGCCCTTTCTTCTCCTCATTTTTATTGTTGGTAAATCATTTGAGAATAAGCTGCAGGTGCCACACATCCCTTCACTTCTAAAAAATCTCGGCTTGTATCCCTAAGCTTAAAGAGTCTCTCTGTAACTGCATTAACATTATCACTTTTAGGAATGATAGCATTAATTCAGTAGTATTTCACAGGCATTCCACGTTTAAATTTACTCAGTTGACTTTAAACTCTCTCTTCTAGCTAGGATTTTGTTCTAGGATCCAAGCCATGTTCACAGCGCATTTGGCTATTGCTTCCTTTGCACCTTTCAGTCCAAAACAGTTCTCTTTGCCTTTTGTTTTGTTTTGTTCTGAATGATGACCTTTTTTTTTTTTTTTTTTTTTTTTTAAAGTCTAGACAGTAGTCTTGTAGAATGTCCCCCTGTGTGGTGTGCTGTCTGTCTGTACCTCTCCATCATCCTCAGCCCCCTTCTGACACCACCCACGGCTGCCTCATCATTGCGGCTCCTGTCTCAGCAGAGGCCTGGGACTGATGAGATTTTGTTGAATGATTGAATGAATCACAGAGCGTGTGTGTCCCCAGGTCTGACTTATCCTGAACTTGCACTTAGGAAACCCTCTGCTGCCACCCCACCCGTCCATCCCATCGCTCCCTCTACTGCTCATGGTGGAAATCGTCGTATGACCCCAGTTTCAGGCAGTCATGTCTAGCTGATTGGAGATGATACTCCACATGGAACTTGTCTGCCAGGTCTGCCCCATGCAGCTCGAAGTCCAAAGTTGTCGTGTCCCTGTCTTTGTGTCTGTCTCAGACACGTTGGCACTTGGCTTGTCCTGGCAAATAAAATACCGCACCGTCACTTTCAGAGGCCGTGCTTGGGAATTCACACTCCTGCCCACCAAAGTGAGAAAGAAAGATCCAGTGAGAAACCCAGAAGGAAGCCCCTCTCCTTGCATGCCTCAGGACCCTGGTTGCTCCCCACCTGCCACCTCATGGCCAGGGTCTGTCACAGCTAGCAGTGGGGAAGTGGTGACATGACCGTTAGGAATTGGGACAACGTGAACTATCCCATCACCTTAATATTTTTTCCTAATTACAAAAGTAATAAATTTGCTCACAGTAAAAAAAAAAAAAAAAAATTTATTATAAATACAGATCTAGAACAGAAAGTGAAAGTCCCTTACAGTCTCATCTCCAGAAGTAATCTGCATTAATAGATGGATTATGTTTTCTGCTAGTACTCCCCCCCCCCCCAAATGTTTCACAGCACGAGATCGTGCGTACGCTGTTCTGCAGCTTATTTTTTGTTTTAATTTAACACTGCATACACCTTGGGCATCGTCTTTTTAATTCCATCTCCAAGCCAGCTAACTTGCATTTTAATCTTGGACCTGAGAAGAAAGGGTGGCAAGAGTTGGGGGCAGGGGTCTCGGGGAGTGTACGAAGAGAGGCTTGTTGGCAAGCAACTCCGTATTCCAGGGGTGGCCCACGGCAGGTTCCTGTGACTGCTGTGTTTCCTCCTCAGAGTTTGTGAGTAAACTGCCGAGCCCTCCTTGACACAGATCTTAAGGCAAGGATCGCTGCCTTCTCGCCTCACAATTTGCTGCTCCTGCTGTGTGTTACCAGGACTCTGTGGGAGCTGGAGATTGCTTCTGGCTTGCACCTTTTTTTTTTCCTGAGCTTTCCGACCAGTTCACTCACCCTCGTTTCATATTTCCTGAAAAACTGGAACGTGTTTGGGGTGTCTGGGTGGCTGAGTCAGTTGAACGTCTGACTTCAGCTCAGGTCATGATCTCGTGGTTTGTGGGTTTGAGTCCCGCGTCGGGCTCTGTGCTGACAGCTGAGAGTCTGGAGCCTGTTTCAGATTCTGTGTCTCCCTCTCCCTGCCCCTCCCATGCTCGTGCTCTCTCTCTGTCTCTCGATAATAAATAAACATTAAAAAAATAAACAAAAGTGGAAAGTGTTCAAGAAGTGGCCCATAGGTAGAACAGCTTTCAGATTGATTTGCAGAGGGTTTTAGCCCAGCCCAGCCTCAGAGACAGCCTCTGTGCTTGCTGTGCTGATAGGACGGCAGCTCGTCCCTTGCGGCTCTGGTTACCTGATCATGCCGGGAGGGGGCACGTCGCGACTGCAGCTGCTCTGGGGCCACCGCTGCCATTTGGACTGCCTTTGTATTTCTGGCTAGAACACTTCCCCCCCAGTTTTCCTCCACGTGGAAAATCGTCAGGGCAGGGGAGCCCCTGCTCCCCTTCTATAGCAGTGTGGTGCCGAGTGAGGAGAGAACATTGGCCAAGCCAACCTGAGCTCTCTGATGCATGGCAGGGAGTAGGAATATTCAGCCCTGTCCAGAGTTTATCTCGCTGGAGTCAGGGTGGGGACTTACTTTTAGAGCCTACTCACAGTCCTGAGAATAATTTCTCAGGAGAAGTATGCTGTCTTTACACCTCACTGTGGTCATAAAACTAAGGTTTTAAATCCCACGTCTCTGGGCCAGTTCTGGGTCAAGGTTCTCTTCCCACAACTGGGGGAAACATCCATGTCCTGCAGCATAGAAACCCCCCGAGGGAGCTTCCAAGTGTCACTGCTCCCCGGCCTGAAGGTCTAGTCTCCCGGAGGCCGAGTGCTTCGTGCCGTGCTCATCTGGGCTCTGCGGCACGTACTCCCCAGGCCTGTGGCCTCGCTGAAGACCGCATTCTCTAGGAATGACTTCTCTGAATGATGTAATGTGTGAGACCAGACCCCCTTGCTCCCTCTTTCTGTGATCTTTAACCTTTTTCTTTTGGCAGTGGGAGGGGGCAGGGTGACAATAGCAAAAATGGTTTCCCACCTAATAATCTTTTTCTTAATTGCTTTGCTCAATTACTAAGAGGTGGCGAATTCCTGGCACCTCTGGCAAGTGCCACAGAGGGCTGAGGAAAGAAATTGTTCCCAGGGAGAGGCGGTTTCATTTGGGCAGAGGGCCCCTCTCGTACATCTTGAATTATTATGTATTCAGACCCCACCGTATAAATAACTGATAGGCCATGGTTTTGTTAGCGCATCTTAATTTCAGTCTGTCCCTGTGGAATGAAAAAGTCCCTGTAGTCAGGGAAGCCTGGCAGCTGTTTAAAATAATAATGCCAAACATGGTCTGCCATCACATGAACTCTCCCCATTTTCTATTCCTGACACATTTATGGAGTGCTCGCTATGACCCGGGCATTGTCCTGGGCACTTGGCATACGTGACCTCCGTTCACAAGAGATTGTTTTGTTACTCCAAGAACCCAGATGTGGCGGGAAGCTGGCCCTTGGGAAGGGTCAACATCTTGTATCAAGCATAGGGAGGACTCAGTGTCCATAAAGTGCAGGGTTAGCCTGGCTGGAGAGAAGGTGGCAGCCTTCACGGTCTCTTCCACTCCTGTCTCGGAAGGACTCTCACCTGGTGACAGGAACGGGGCTCTGCCTTTCAGGGCAGCACCTACCTGGACACGATAGTGCAGCTGAAACTCCCGTGTATCTTCAAAGCCCTCTCTTGCGGGGCCTGCGGCTGAGCCACACGCAGAGCCCTGGGGTTTTAGTGCCTGCCCTTAGCAGGCTGTGTCATGCAAGAGGGGCTTCCTTATTTGCCTTCTGGGGCGCTGCTCCTCAGTGGACAGCAGAATCCGGTCAGCCTTGACCTCTCCTCTCCGGTTCAGTGGGAGAATGCAGGATACAGCACCAAGTAGTTATGGAAAGATAGAAACTTCCTGATAAGTTGTTAGTAGGGTCTAAAATGTTTAGCTTACTGTCTTTTCGTTGAGGTTGGGGACAAAGTCTGCAGATTTCATTCATTCAGCAGATATTTACTGACTGTTTATATTAATGAAGCACCTACTATGCTAGGAACTGTGTTGAACTCGAGTCCCCCTCCCCCCCCCCATGATGTCCAGAGACATAAGCACACAAATGCATAATTAATTCAGGCAAGGAACATTATTGGATTTTAAAATCACTGGGGAATGAAATGAGCGACAGGACCAAGTGAGGCTGTGGAGCAGTTAGAACCCTCACACGATGCTGATGGGAATGTAAAAGGGTAGACTCCCTTTGGAAAACTCTTTGGCAGTTTATTGAAAGCTAAATGCACACTTACCATTCTACTCCTAGGTATTTGCCCAAGGGAAATGAAAACATACTCACACAGAGACCTGTACTTAACTGTTTCTAGCAGCTTTGTTCATGAGAGCCCCAAACCGGAAACCACCCAGTGTCCATCAACAGGTGAATAAACAAATTAGTCCTTCCACCCCTGGAATACTGCGCAGGGGCCAAAAGAAATTCTAGCCACACGTAGCAGTATGGGGGAATCTCAGAAGCATTACATGCTGAGAGTGATTCAGGCCAGACACGAAAGATGACAACTTCTGATTCCATTTATATAAAGCTCTGTAAAATACAAACTGATCTCTAGTGACAGCGGGCAGATCAGTGGTTGCCTGGGAGCTAGGAGTGTCAAGAGGATTGATGGCAAGGGGGCATGGCAGCAATTGGGGGATGATGGAAATCTTCTATTCGAAACTATCAAATGTTATGTATACTTCAAATGGATAGAGTTCATCATGTATACACTATGCTTCGATAGTTAATTTTTAAAAACTAAAAACAAAAAAATCGCTGGAGAACAGTTCTGAAGGAACTTGATAGTTCCGTGGTCTCAAAATGTCACCCAGCACCAAGGAGATGAAGAGATCTGGGGGTCACCACCTTCACAAAGTGACCAGACCGGGTGCCCCTACTAGCGGTTCAACCAAGCATATATCTCCTTTGCTAAAACTATTTAATCTGAATCTTACCATGAAGAAACAATCAGATAAATCCAGAACGTGTTGCCTTTTAGAAGACAGCTGGCCTGGACTCAATAAAAAGGTGTCACAAAAAAGAAAAAAGTTTGAGGGCCTAACGCAACTTCTGTGTTTATAACATAAACCCCTTTCCCATTCAGATAGTCCAGTGGTGAGGCCCTAAGCTTCGACGTCACCCCTGGCATCCTGACTTTTGCAGGTAGTAGCTGGCCTTCAGCTTGAACCGGCTAAGCCCTATTTTTCTGTTCCTTCACAAGTTGGGAATAAAAATAGTAGGTCTTTCACAGAGAGTTTTTGAGAACTGGATGCATTCTTGCTTGTAATGTTCTCACGTAATTCCTGGTACGTAGTCATCACTCAGTTGACGTTAAGCCATTTTTTGGTGGCTCCTGTCACCGACTTGCTGCGCTTGTAGAAATCCAAACAGGACTTCGCCCCAAAACAGTAGCGGATGAGATCGCACGGCGGTTTTTTTGGAACTTCTCATTGAAGTATAGCAACCATTAAGGAAAAGTACAGCCATCATAAGTGCAACTCCGTGAACTGTGTGCACAAACCGAACACAACTGTGCAGCCAGTTTAGGAAACAGAAGACAGGCGAATTCCCCTAGAAACCTTTTCCCAGGCATTACCACTACCCTGACTTCTAACGGTATAGAATGATTGTGTCTGTTTTTATGCTTTAAAGTGGACTTATACCAAATGCAGTTTGGGGCCTAGCTTTCACTCGACCATGATGTCTGCGAGATTCATTCCGTGGTTGAATCCATAAATTCACCCATGCTTGTGTGTGGTTGGAGACCATTCTCATCGCCGTATACCCTTTATATCTTTCCATCGCGTGAATAATCCACTCTTTATTTATTCATTCTGCTCTTCATGGACATTTGGGTACTTTCCAGTGTGGGGCTATTATAAATAGCGCTGCTGTGAACATTCTCGTAAATGAATTTTGGTGCGTATGTGAGCACTCGTGTGCTTCAAGTATATACCCAAGAGTGATGCAGTTTTAAATAATTAATTTTAGCGTGTTGAACATGACGTTTTAAAAGACACCAGTCCCTGAAGGGACAATCATCTGTGAGGCCGGGAACTAGAGCAGTAAGAGGTTCTCCTTACTACCTCTTCACGGGTTGGTGTTTTGGAACTTTGAAGGAGTTAAGGGGTGGTTCTGGAAGGGCGCTTACGGGGACACAAAGCTGTCTCACATACTCTTTTAGCAGCTGGATCGTTCCCATTTGCAAAGCGTGCCTGGCCGGAGGAGTCTTGAATTCTTCCAGTACCTTGTGAGGTAACTTTTCTTTGCCGGGGTTCTGTCTGTGGTTTTGAGGTGAGGCTGTGGTCAGCACAGATCTTGATAACCCGGTGGGGTTTACTTGCGGTCCGTTGTAGGGGCTTTGCTCCCTGATTAGAGTTTGGCTGTTTTGTAGCACAGATAAGTAGGTGTTCTTATTGACATCCACCAGTGAGGCTCCAAAACGAAAGGCTCAGCCCTGCGGGCGGTTTGTGAGGGGAGGAAGGGTGAGGCTTCAGAAGCAGGGGTCTCTGAGGGCGAGTGCCGAGCCCTGCAGCCACAGCTCGAAGGCCGGCCGTGGCTCTCATTCAGCTTGTCTGCGTCATTTGCAGGTCAGAGGTGGCCCTCATCTCCTCTGCGCAAATGGAAGCCCTCTATAAAAATGGTCTTTGACAGATACTCAGAGCTGTGACCTTCCTCCTGATTTAGCTCATTTGCCTGGATAAACGAGCAGAGTGCTTTCTGTGTGGCAGATTTAAATTTCACCACTAATTGAGGGTAGCATCTTCAGGGAGAGACGCTCGCCATTAGAGCAGAGGCCTTTGGGAGATGGCCCGGCCACAAACACATCAGGGCAGATGAAGGCAGGAGGTGGAGATGAGGAGGGTACAGAGCGCACTGTCGTTAGTAACCGTGCCCACCGAGAAGCCACTCGAGGGCTTGTGCCGTAGGCCGGGGCACCGCAGGCACACGCCACGTACTCGTCAGGCAGGTTTTGGTAGCCCTCTGCCCCCGACTCGTCTTGCTGCCGAATAGTCTGTACAGGATGAGCCCGGAGCCAGGGTGCCTGGACTCAGATCTCCACGCTGCTGCTTGTGAACAAATGGTGAACCTCTCCACGACTCCGTTCCTTGACTCTAAAATGGGGGTGACGGTACCTTGAATCCTTGAGGTGCTTCGGTATGTTCGGGGCCTGATAAGAGTACCTGGCGGGTTGTGAGGGGTGATCAGCCTGGGCTGCTGCTGCTGCTTCTGGTGCCGCTCCCGTCGCCCAGGCTGCACCTTCCACTCTGGGCGGGCCCCTGCCTGACCTTGAGGGAGCCCTCCTCCGCCCGGGCCCCTGCCGCGCCCGCAGGCCATTGTGCCCCTCACCTTTGAGGGCCGCCCAGGCGGCTCCTTCGGTGAGAGTAGCCCGGCGACTCCCTCTCCCTTTGGAGCCGAGACCTAGCGCAGGGCAGGTGAGGCGTGGACTTTAGAACCCATCACACTCCGTTTAAAATTCCAGCTCAGCTACTTCTCTTCGCTGAGCCGCCTCCCGTCTCCGAGGTCCTGAGATCCGTGCTTCCTGTGTGCAGTGCAGCCGTCGGGAGGACCTACCTCGTGAGGGCTGCGAGGGCTGAATGAAATCATGCGTGTGAGCCCCTTGGCCTGGCACGTCGGAGACACGTGCCTGGCACGGGGAGCCCCGGTTCTTTCGTGGTGAAATCTGGGGGGCTGAGCTTCCTGCTCGTCCTTAGTGTTTCGTGGGCTGGCTCGGAACCCCCGTCTAGCTGGTCTTTCCTCACCGTCAGCCTCTTGTTTTAGGTCTCGTCTGCGCTTGCGTGGCCCGTCGTGAAGCCTTGGGAATCTCTTTTTCCACAGGGCTATCGTCACCTCCATCTTACCTCACTCTCTAGGGTAGGTGGTCCCTGCGCACTTCTTCGTTCCTCTGCCTGGGTCAGAGTGCCAGCGGCCTAGGGTACCCGGAATCGTGAGGATCCTGTCCTTACTTCATTCCGTCAGCACCTGCGTATTGAACATCTCACGTACTGTGTGCCATGCACCGTTCAAGGCGCCGATGACAGAGTATTGGACAAAACAGATAAAAATTCTTGCTCTCGTGCAGCAGGCGTTACAATCTAGTGGGGGAGACGGACAGGAAATAAAATATATACAAAGAATCTTAGTGATTAGTGCTCGAGAGAATAAAAATAAAGCAGGAAAGTGGTATGTGAAATGTCTGGAGCAAGTGTTAAAATTTCAGATACGGGGGAGCTGGGGGGGGGGGTGGCTTTTGACGAGAGCCTGATGGAAACGAGGGCGGGAGCCGTGCCATTACCTGGGGAAGAACCTTCCAAACAGAGAAAAGAGCCAGTGTGAAATTCCCAAGACCGGAACGTTCCTGGTGAGGGCTTGGCTTTTACCGAGTGAGGTAAGAAGTCACTGGAGGGTTTTAAGTGGAGGGACAGTGTTTGGCCTCTGCTCAGTAAAATAACGCTGGCCACTGCGTAGGGAACAGTCCTGACCCTTGGGAACTTGAGTGTGCTTGATCTCCTTGCATTTCTGTAAATCTTCCTCCATTCTGCCCTTTCTCTGGGTATGTAACCAGTCCCCTATATTGCTGGCATGGATTGACCTAGACCCTTGGTTTAGACCTGAAAGGGTGGAGGGGTATAACTCAGCACGGGGGTGGGCAGCCCGGTTGGAGCCAGACTGGGAGAATGCAAGAAATGGTAAGCAGGCGGGGCAGCTGCTGATCCTGGCTTGCCTTTCCAACCTCCTCTTTCTTCGCATTTTCCCGTTTCATGCTTCCGTGTCTGCTCATCGCCGTTCTTAACCGCCCGATGTGCTGTGTACGTGCCCTCCCCCAACCCCTGCACCTGACAAATCCCCCCTCTCTCTAAAGTCTTCACACTCTAGATGTACCTCTCCTGTGTCACATTGGCCTTGCTTGAGGGTTAATAAGGCCATAAGGGTGGGGCCCTCGGTCTGGTAGGAGCCGTGTCCTTCTGAGAAGAGACACGAGAGAGCTCGCTTCTCAGAAACTGAATTGGCCGGCGCTGTGATCGTCTTGGACTTCCCAGCCTCCACTGAGAAAGTGTTTCTGTTGTTAAGCCCCCTAGTCTGTGGTACTTTCTATAGACACCGTGGCAGCCTGAGCCGACGGATACACGCGGCCGGGTGGTTTGACAGAGGCATCGGGAGGCCTGAGACCCTTAAAGCAGGGGCCAGTTCTTTCTTCGCTTATGCATCCCAGTGGGGCTTGGCCCTCCAGTGACCTCACTCAGGGATCTTTGTGTTCACGTGACCCGAAGAGAGCAATTGGGTCAGTAAGAATGGGGATTGAGGCAACAGAAAGTCAGAAGGCCTAAGGCTGGTAGAAGGAGACGGGGAAGAGCGCCACCTGAGAACCCTGGTCTGAAAAGATAAGCTTGCTCTTTTGTGTAGCGCCTGGCTCTCAGGTGGTTGGTTTGTTTGCAATGTAAGCCGACTGGGGTATCGGGCAATCGGATCCCACTTTTTCACACAGAGATGGTGTAAAGGCCCTGTGATTTCACCTCTGTTTGCCTTCTTTCACTCCTGGCTGGAATCCTTTGGCTGTGTAGATTTGGTGGCCTCCCAGCAGTTCGAAGAAACAAACTCACACAGTTTATCTTTTCACGTAAGCCACAATTTGGTTGAAACAAGACCTTTCTAGTACGTGGTCCAGAGCTCCTGATAACTGTAACTACGGCCAGTGTTTCCGTGGTGTGATCTGGTTTTCATGTTTCAATAGCCACGACAGAAAACTCTTTCTTCTGTTGTGGTCGTCAGGAGCCAGATTTGGGGCTGTGGCAGCAAGAGAGTGTTTGTGTAGAAACTTAATCTAGAATGAAGTATTTCACTTCCTAGGCAGAGAGCACGTATTCCTCTGTGACCCATAAAGTGAGGGAAGGACCCCAAATCTGGGTAAATTCAAAGTTCTTCTGAGTCTTAAAAATGTAGATTATGGATTTGTTGTCACTGTTGTTTTGATATCGCTATGACTAGATGAGGAAAAATAAGCTAAAAGTACCTGGCCGGAACTGAACTAAATGAAACAACTCTTGATTCTCAGAAAGGCCCCCTTGGTTCTCAGCTGCCCTCATCCAAGTGATACCAGCTTTGGGGGAAGGGTCATGGGCAGGACAAGTAAGTAAAGTATTCGTGAAAAGTCAGCCTAGTTGGGAAAACCTTGAAATGGGCTGAGACGTACATGATCCGTACGTCATCCGGTGTTAGGAATGTGGTAGCGGCACTTTTCACAACAGTTATGGTGAGAATAACGAACGTTTCCGAGGTCCAGTTCTAAGCTCTTTGTAAGCGTTGTTACTTCATTTCATCCTCGCTGGGAGGGTAGAGCCCCAGAGGAGTTGGCCCTGGCCCACACACAGCTCGCCTTTCAACAGCCTTCTTGGCAGCATTTTCGTAAGGTCGACAAGATCTTCCTAATCTGAACATCTCTATTTCATATTTCCTGTATTTTAGGTAAGGCAGCTTGATCTTCATGATTTTGGAAGGGAAGGACGGACGTCTGCATCATTTAAATAACATAAGCAAGATTCCAGGGGAGAACCCCTTAAACCGTCCAAAAAAGAAAATGAGGTTTTGGTTTTTGTTTGTTTTTTTTTTTTTTACAAAATGGAAATGGCTGTATTAATGTCAGACTTTTCTTCTTGAAAGATGTAAGAAGAAAGTAAAAATGAGCCTTAATGCTGCCACTCAGTTATAAGCATCATTTAACAAGAAAGAGAATACAACAGAGCAGTCGGGAACAACCCACTGGGATCTTTCTGCTTCGGTGCCAGGCCCTGTTCTGCCACCTCCAAAGCTCTGTAACTTGGGGCACGTTACTTACTCTGTCTATGCCTCAGCTTCCTAGTCTATTAAATGGTGATGATGATAAAAATGATATTGCAATATGTCCGTATATCCAGATTTCACCAGCTATTTCTTTCCTTTTTTTTTAATTTTTTAACGTTTATTCACTTTTGAGAGACAGAGACGGAGTGCAAGTGGGAGAGGGGCAGAGAGAGAGGGAGCCAGAGAATCAATCCGAAGTAGGCTCCGGGCTTTGAGCTGTGAGCACAGACCCCGATGCGGGGCTTGAACCCATGAAACACAAAATAATGACCTGAGCTGAAGTCGGATGTCCAACCGGCTGAGCCCCCCAGGCACCCCTCACCAGTTATTTCTACGCATTTGACAAATACAGTACTTGTTGATCACTGTTAACATACTAATGACAGGGACACCTGGGTGGCTCACTCTGTGAAGCGTCCAACTCTTGGTTTCTGCTCAGGGCACGATCTGAGTTCTGAGCCCCGCATTGGGCTCCATGCTGGCAGCGCGGAGCCTGCCCGGGATTCTCTCTCTTTCCCCCTCTCTCTGTTCCCCCTCACCTACCCCCCACCGCCTTACCAATCGCTCGCTCTCTCTCAAACAAACAAACAAACAAACAAACAAAAACCATACTGTTGACAGATGATTTTTAACTATTCTTTTTTTTTTTCTTTTTAAGTTTACTTTGTAAGAGAGAGAGAGAGCAGGGGAGGGACAGAGAGAGGGAGAAGGAAAGGATCCCAACCAGGCTCCAAGCTGTCAGCACAGAGCCCACCTGGGGCTCGAACTCACGAACCATGAGGTCATGGCCTGAGCCAAGTCGGATGCTCAACTGACTGAGCTACCCGGGTGCCCCAATTTTTAACTGTTCTTAAAGCTGACCTTCTAATACTGTTGTTCGGGTGGTACTATCCTTCATCTTTGTTGTTGTTGTTGTTTTTTAAGTCTGATTTAAACTATTAAATGCGCGGCTTAGATGATTTCTTCATCCAAGTAGGCTTTCTCAGTTGCTTCAAATTTGTGAAGTTGAGCATAGTAGCCATTTTGGTATGGCGGCAAGGTGACTGATGCAGCCATCAGAACATCTGACTTTTAGTTCTGGGTCTGTCATTCACTCATTCAGGCAATGAGTGAACATCTTCAGCAGTCCGAGAGTCAGTGAGTAGGACATGGTTCCTGCCCTTGGGAGTTAGGAGGTGAGAATGGGTGAAGAGATATAGGAGGGACATGTCTGTGTTCAAAAGACTGAGAAGAGGCACCTGGGTGGCTCAGTGGGTCAAGCATCTGACTCTTGGTTTCAGCTCAGGTCATCATGATCTCACGTTTCACAGGATTGAGCCCCACATTGGGCTCCTCACAGACAGTGTGGAGCCTGCTTGGGATTCTCTCTTCTTTCTCTGCTTCTGCCCGCTCACACTCTTTCTCTCTCAAAATAAATAAATTTGAAAAAACAAAAAGGGAAAGGAAAAAAAAAAAAAAAAGACTAGGAGAACCCAGGGGAGAGAATTGGAGTCATTTCGTCTCTTTTGTCCTTGGTTTCTTCAGTGCAGAAGGGAGCCTTACCCGTGCTACATGATGGGTGATACTGGAGATCACAAGAAAGACAAATGGAGGGGCGCCTGGCCGGCTCAGTCGGTTAGAGCGTGTGACCTTTGATCTCGGGGTCTTGAGTTCCAACCCCCATTGGGCGTGGAAGCTACTTAAAAAGAGAGAGACATGTTGAAATGTTCGCAGATTATAAAACTTTGCAGCTCTTCTTGTCTGGAGGTGTGTTGGTCTCAGAGAAGAAGTAAGGCCTTCATCTGTGCTTGAATAGGTACGTGCCAGGTACAGTAGCTCATCGAATCTTCACGACGGCCCTGTGAGGGAGACCCTGTAATGGTGCCGGAAAGATCGGAAGCGATCAGCAGCCACGCTTTCCCAAGTAGGGAGCTGGATTATCACAACTTTGGTCTTATTTCTTGCATATCTTGCCTTTTAAGAGGTTGTCAGTGTCATCATTACCTGCACGAGAGGGGCTCCCAGACTTTTTTATTTAAAATCACTCAGTACAGTCACTCTCAGCATTTTGGGAATAATACAGGGTTGCATTTTCATTCCGCCGAGTGTTAAATTTTTGTAGACTATTAGACAAATCACCTGAAACTAATGTTAATCCATATGGTAACTAACTGGAATTTAAATAAAAACTTAAAAAACCTGTTAGACAATTATTTCATAAAAGTAACAATACTTGGGGTGCCTGGGTGGCATCCAGGTTTGGCTCAGGTCATGACCTCACAGCTCGCGGATTCGAGCCCCGCAACAGGCTCTGTGCTCTCAGCACAGAGCCTGCTTCAGATCCTCTCTGTCCCCCTCTTTCTCTGCCACTCCGCTTCTTTCCCTCTCTCTCTCTCTCTCTCTCTCTCTCTCTCTCTCTCTTACAAATAAAACTTTAAAAAAATTTTTTTGAGGGGCACCTGGGTGGCTCAGTTGGTTAAGCATCTGACTTCGGCTCAGGTCATGACCTCACAGTTCGTGAGTTCGAGCCCCACATCAGGCTCTCTGCTGTTAGAGTAGAGCCCACTTTGGATCTTCTGTCTCCCTCTCTCTCTGCCCCCTCCCCTGCTCATGTGTGCACTCACACATGCTCTCTCTCTCTCTCTCTCTCTCAAAAATAAATAAACATTAAAAAAAAATTAACGTTTTTTTTTTTTAAACTGACAATACTTTATCAATCCCAAAGTAGTAGGAAAGGTGATTTCAGAATACAAGCTAGTCCACTGTTAATTTTTTTAATCCTGTGTTTGGTATGAAATGCAGAACAGCAAGCAATGAAAAAGCAAATCTCCCTCTTAGCCTTCTGCCCCAGGCCCCTTAAACTAGCTAAAGATGTAAGTTACAGGTATCTTTGTTCATTGCTTGAGTTTATTTATAAGGTTTCTTCTGCATAGACTTTATTCCTTTGTTTTACAGCTGAATCTTCCCTTGTTTCTTTTGGCTTCTGGGCTTTTGATGTATTCAGAAAGGGTTACTCCACTCAGGATTATTTTTGAAAACCCATAATTTTTTCCTAGTATTTTGTGGTTTTTATTTTTATCTAAAATTTGTTTTAGAAGAAGATACAGCATTATTTCAGTTGTGACAGCATTGCTTATTGCATCATCTGTCTTCCTACCACTGATTCGAAAACCACTTGTAATATATACCAAATTCTTACATTTATTGGCATGTCTTTCTGAACCCTCTCATCTCATTGATCTAGCTAGCTAGGTATTCGTCCAGTCCATGTATGTGCCAGAACTGCGTTATTTTATTTACTGTAGTTTTATAGGTAGCCACTTACGGATTTTCTTGGCTTTTCTTGCTTTTGTTTATTTTTCCATATGAACCTTAGAATCTATTTGTTTAGTTTTAAAAATAAACCTTTTGGAATCCTACTGGGATTATATTAGATCATATGTTAACTGTTGGCTATCTTTATGTTACGTCTTCTTTTGTGTTCCTCAGCCTTATTGAAAGTTTTCTTCCTATAGTTCTTGCACATTTTTTTTCAATATATGAAATTTATTGTCTGATTGGTTTCTATACAACACCCAGTCTTGCACGTTTTTTTAAGATGAATGTTTGAAAAGGGACTAGTAGGTGGCTGTTTATGTAGATGAAGGCTTTCGATTTCTGTATATTAACTTTGTAACCAGACTCCTAACTGAACTTTTTATTGCTGGTAATAATTTTTCAAATGATTCAGTCTGCTTTACTGAAATATAATTTACATACAATAAAACACCGATTTTAAGTGTGACATTCTTGAGTTTTGACAGATGTAACATCACAATCAAGATATGGAACTTCCTGGTTTTTTTAGGTAAATGATTTATAACATCTCTAATTATAATTTATCTCCTTTTCTGCGTATTTATTCCTCTGATATTTTTTCCCTCTGTATTAATTACATTGATCAATAGTACCTGTAGTACCTCTAGGACAATTTTATTATTTTTATTTTTTTTTCAATATATGAAATTTATTGTCAAATTGGTTTCCATACAACACCCAGTGCTCATCCCAAAAGGTGCCCTCCTCACTACCCATCACCCACCCTCCCCTCCCACCCCCATCAGCCCTCAGTTTGTTCTCAGTTTTTAAGAGTCTCTTATGGTTTGGCTCTCTCCCACTCTAACCTCTTTTTTTTTTTTTTTTTTCCTTCCCCTCCCCCATGGGTTTCTGTTAAGTTTCTCAGGATCCACGTAAGAGTGAAAACATATGGTATCTGTCTTTCTCTGTATGGCTTATTTCACTTAGCATCACACTCTCCAGTTCCATCCACGTTGCTACAAAGGGCCATATTTCATTCTTTCTCCTTGCCACGTAGTACTCCATTGTGTATATAAACCACAATTTAGGACAATTTTAAATAATACTAGTAATGGTGGATATTCTTACCTTGTTCCTTGTTGGCTTTTGGGGTCTCCTGATCAGATAGAGGCCACCAAATGTGGGGCAACCTGATCAGATGGAGGCCTGCGGCATGGGCCAGGAAAGAAGTCACAAGGCAGAACAAAGGAGATAGAAGTTTATTGACTACACTGCAAGGGAGCAGTGGGGAGGACAGCAAGGGAGAGACTCTGCCAGGCAGTGGTGAGGGGCTGTAGTTAAAGGCAGAAGCTGAGGAGGTCTGGGAACAAATGGAATTTTCCTTTTTTGGTACCTGTGTTCACGTGTAAGTAGCCCATTGATCAGCTAGGGTTTCTAGATACTTTGAGGTGCGTTGATTGATGGGCCTATCTATTTAGCCAGGGGGTGGGGGTCACCGTGGGTCCTTCTGCCTTACTCAGGTTTCCATTCAAGTTGCTTGGCTGAAGGTGGCCTCTATGATAAATTATATATATTTTTTCATTTTGAAGAGCTTATTCATCCATCCTATTTTGCTAAGAATTTTTTGGTTTTATTTTTATCAAGAGTGGAGTTCAGTTACATTAAATGCCCTCTGAGCTTTTATGAAGTTGCAGTCGTTATAGTTTTTCTCCTTCCACCTATTTAGGAATACAGTAAATTAATAATTTTCTCACTGGGAGACAGTTGACTCACCAGCAGGCCAGTGATGTAATCAAAAATATCTGTGTAATGAAGCCTCTGTAAAAACCCCTAAATGATGGCATTCGGAGAACTTCCTGGTTGAGTTGTTGGGAGAGTGGTACCCTCCGAGAGGCAGGGAAGCTTCTCCTGTCTTCTGCACACCCTGGCCTGTGCTTCTCTTCCCTCTGCCCGTTCCTGATGTATGCTTTATGATAAACCAGTAGTAAGTAAAAGATGTTCCTGAGTTCTAAGAGTTGTTCAGGCAAGTTCTCAAACCTGCGGAAGGGGTTGTGGGAGCCCCCAGTTTATAAGCTGTTAGTCAGAAGTACACAGGAGAGCCCCAGATCTGTGACTGGCCTCCGAAGTGGAGGGGACTGAGCCCTTCTTCACCTGTGGGGTCTGCACTGACTCCAGGTAGTTAGTGTGAGAATTGAATTGAATTGGACACCCAGCTGGTATCCGGAGGATTGGCTGGTGTGAGGAAAAACCCACATACATTTGGTGTCGGAGGTGTTGTGAGTAAAAACAGATCACTCGGTCATACATAGCATATTATTTTTAAATGTGCTGCTTGCGGAATGCTATTTGCTCACAGTTTTTGCATCAGTATTCATAAATGCAGTTACTCCGTGGGAGTTTTTTTTTCCTTTTGAATGCTCAGAAATGTTTATTGTCTTCGTATTCAAATGGAAGTTTTACTGGATATGAAATAATTGGGTTATCCTGTCTTTTGTTGATGCCTTCATAGGCACAGTGCTGTGGTCTTCTAGTGTAGACCGTGCATGGGGGAGTCTGAGGACAGCCTTTTTTTACCTGAAGCCCCCTTTTTAAGTTCAATAAATTTGTCAGGACATACCTTGTTAATTGAAGTAAGTCACTTTTTTTCTGGAGCGTAGTGAGCCCTTTTAATTTGTAGATTTGACTTATCTTAATTTCTGTACTATGTGTCCCTTACTGGATTTTCAGCAATGTCTTTTCCATGTGTTTTTTTTAATTTCCATAATGGAAAAATATTTCTTTCTCTCTTCTACTTCTCTGAACTCTGCCCATAAATGTTTTCTCTGCTTGTGGTCTCATCGTTTCTCAGTGCTTGTATCTCTGCTTTACACGCTGTTTCACAGGGGGAATTGCCTGTTTCTTTTGTTTTTTTAATTAATGGGAATATATTTTACTTGCCACATGGCAACATCTTGTGATAGATGTTCTTTGCAGTTAGGTTTTCTTGTAACTTCCCTTTTTGCTGGTAGTCTTCCTGGAGAATTTGGGCACTCTTTTTTTTTTTTTTAAGCGAGGTAAAATTGCATAATATAAAATGTACTGTCTTGACCATTTTTAAAGGTCCCGTTCAATACGTGCTAGATCCTTTTTAAATTGTCATTCATCTTTGAATGAGGCAATTCCTTCCTCATCTGGAAATCTGTGGACCGTTTTGGTGGGGGAGGCTGGCTTAGCTGGAGTTTTCCTTAAATGTCTACTTGTGAACGGAGCTCCTAGCCTTTCCTACCCTGGGACGTCTGGAATCGGTGGTTGTAAGGCCCCAGGCTGTTTCTCCATTGCCCGGCCTCCCTGATTGGACTGCTTCCTGTAGGTTTGACTTGTGCTCGAGTCTTCGTGCCAGATGGGTCTGCCTCAGTTACCAGTCCCTGAGCCAGTTCCCACTGGTTGAAACAATGGATTGCTGGTTTTGCCCCCTTCGAAGGAGGAATTTACTCTTTAGAAATGGGCTTTTTGCTTTGTCCGACATCTGTAACAACAGGCTGCCTCTTTCATCGCTTTCCCACACCCTCATCTGACCTTTACAACATTTGGCGGTTCTTACTCATATATTGGGGTTTGGGGTCACACATGTCTCTAGTTTTGTCAAAGACGTGATGTTTCTGTTTCTCATTCTCCTGGTTGGTTTGTGTGATTCTCCAGTGGAGAAAGGGGATCAAGTCGTCTTTTTTCTGCCGGTTTAAAAGGAAGTACAATCTTCTAACTTAAATCAGTTGAACATTCCAAAAAACTCATTTTTTACGGTCCTTATTTTTTTTTGCCTCCTGATGAGACCTTCCTCACTACCATTGGTTGGGAACTTGCTGCTTTTGTGTCATTTCGGGGTAACCTGATCTTATTGAGGGAGTGGCTTCAGGGTTTACTGAGAGGGGTGGGTTTAGACCCTTCCCTGACTTCTCTCCCTTAGCCTGGCTATTTCCGTCTCCCTCTGATTTTATTAGCATTTCAGTTGGACTCTCTGTCCTCGAGTACACATTTCTTGTGTGTATATCACTCTGCTGAGAATCTTGAGGAAGAGGTGTCTCCTCTCCTACCGGCAGCGTGCGCGGCAGGAGCAAGTGCAGACCACTCTCGTCGCCAAGACCGGAGGCGCTTTGGGAGCTCGTAGGTAACCGACCTGCTGACCCCTGTGGCTCCCTCGGGTCTTGGGTCTTCTGGTGTGGAGCGGATCACGGATCGCAGGCTCCACCGACTGAAATAGCCAGGTGCCCTCAAGGTTTTCATTCTTTAGTCTGCGTAAAGAGAACAGCGTTCTTTTTTGAGAGAAGACATTTTTTCACCTCACCATTAATTATTATTATTATCGTTTCTGTAGCTGAATTTCTCCGATTGGCCACGGTGTGTCAGTCAGGTCAGACCAGGTTAAAATCTCAATGGCTTAAAGGAGCAGACTTTTTCTTTTTTTTTTTTCCCTTTTTCTCCCAGAGCAGACTTTTTCTTAGCCGTGATATTTGTCCTGGGGGCTGTGGTCTTCATTGTTCTGACTCGGGGACCCAGATGATAGGGCAGCCACGCTCTTGAATGATGCTGGGTACGAGAGAGAAAGAAACTTGCGGAAGATCTCATTCCCGCCATTAATGCTTCACTTTTACTCATGTGTAAGGCCTTGGTGAGACCTGGGCACGTGACTTCACCTGCCCAGGGGGCAAGGGAGCTCACTCTTCTTGTTCCCAGGAGAAGTGAATGTTGGGAGAAGCACTAAAGCTACCACAGCCACCTGTCAGTTGTGTCAGCAGAGTTGACAGATGTTCCGTTTAGAATTTCTAGTGTTTGGATTTGTACGTTTTTCTTTTAGCGTACCGGTAGAGCGGAATGTCTGTGCCCAGCTCTGCGTAGACCTTCCTGGGTGATCTTGCAGAGGGAAAGTATTCTGGACTAATCTCTTTTCTCTTTTCTGCATGATCTTACTTAATCCCCCTCCAGTCCTATGAGAAAGAAACTAGCATTTTCCTCTTTTAATGATGAGCTGGTATTGAGGAAAATTAATTCATTTGCCCAGAAGTGGCTTAACTAATAAGTAGCAGATTCATCTCAGATGTTGATCTAATTCCAGAGCTCAAGCTCTTAATCTTATTTATTTGTATCTTAAGGTCTCAGTGTCCCCAACTTTAAAATGAGAGGCTTATTAGACTAGCTCATCTAGACAAGGGCCTCGCTGACTTAAAAATCTGCCCACCTTCCTAAAAACTAGCATAGCAGCCCTGTTGGTCTGTGCTTTGAAATGCTAGCCCTTACAAGGTTTGGCCTTTTCAGGGGCACCTGGGTGGCTCAGTCGGTTGAGCGTCTGACTTCGGCTCAGGTCATGATCGCGCAGCTCGTGAGTTCGAGCCCCGCGTCGGGCTCTGTGCTGACAGCTCAGAGCCTGGAGCTGCTTCGGATTCTGTGTCTCCCTCTCTCTCTGCCCAAACCCCCTTGCATTCTGTCTCTGTCTCTCTCAAAAATAAATAAACAATAAAAAACAAAAACAAAAAAACAAGGTTTGGCCTTTCCTAGAAACAGGAAACCAGAACCTACAACTGAGTAATTTTAAAATGGAAATCTCGATAATGGCAGAGAAACATGATTCTTAGCAATACAAGTTATACTTCTCGTGCCTGACTCTAGCAAGGACCTTGGCAACCAGCCGTCGTGGTGGCTTGATCGTTTCTGGTCAGAATGTTCAGAGCCAGCATTCTTTGTCAGTGGAGAATATATGCACAGTGATAAGTTAGGTGCTTTGTTCAGCCTTCTAAATAAATCTGGCAGTTAGGAGACTGGCTTTTAAACTTGGGGCGCCTGGGTGACTCAGTCGGTTAAGTGCTCGACTCTCGATTTCGGCATAACTTGTGATCTCATGGTTCGTGAGTCAGGGTCACGGATCTCACAGATTTCACGTCGGGACTGCACTGACAGCAGGGAGCCTGCTTGGCATTCTCTCTCCCTCTCTCTCTGCCTGCCCCCCCCCCCCACTTGTTCTCTCTCTCTCTCTCAAAATATTTTTTTAAATTAAAAAAAAAATAGGTTAAACTTAGAAATTGGGCTTTTTGCTAAGTTTAGCTTTCAGTCTTTTTAAAGCTTTTGTTTTTGTGGTAAAATGGGTATTCCTTATTAAAAATCACCAAAGGTGCAGTGTCTAGAGATTGTGCATTTGTGTACTATTGGTGGGAATATAGATACGGCCATTAAAGAAGATAATTTGGCAGTAACTGTTAAAAATTTTAAACCCTTGGGGAGCCTGGGTGGCTTTGTCAGTTGAGCATCCGACTCTTGATTTTGGCTCAGGTCATGATCCCAGGGTCATGGGATCGAGCCCCAAGTTGGGTTCTGCACTGAGCCTGCTTAAGATTCTCTCTCTCCCCCACTCTGCCTCCCCTCCCCACTCGTGCTCGCTTGCTCTCTCTCTAAAATAAAAATAAATAAACATTTTAAGCTCGTATGTCTTTAGTCCTAGCCATTGGCTCTTCTGGGAATTTGTCCTATGGAATTATTTGCCTCTGCCCACAAATTTATGTACAAGGATGTCTGTTAACGGCAGAACAGTGCATCCATCCAGTGGATGGTGTTAAAATGATGAAGTTTATCTGTATGTACTAATACGGAAGTATGCCCACAATGTATTAGAAAGTGAGAAAAGCAGAATATAAAATAATGTCTGTAGTATGATCCCATTCATAAGGTAGAAGAAACCATGCGTGTGTGTTTATGACATGATAAGAAAATGTCAGGGCACTTGGCTGGCTCAGTCAGAGCATGTGACTCTTGATCTCAGGGTCATGAGTTCAAGCCCCATGGTGGGGTTTAGAGATTACTTTAAAAAAAAAAAAAAAAGGAAGGAAGGAAGGAAGGAAGGAAGGAAGGAAGGAAAAGATAGGAAAGAAAAGATAGAAAGGAAAATTGTCTGGAAATGGCAAAGACTTCGGGAGTATCTCCCAGGTGGCTCTGGGAGTGGAGGGAGATTTTTGATAGGGGTAATGGTGAAAAATAAGACTTTCACTATGTACTTTATGTATAATTGCTGCATTGAATGAAAAGGAATTTAACAGTAAGTGTTAAATTATTTAAAAAATTAAACTGGATAGAATTGTTTGAAGGAAAAAAATAAAGTTGCCTTCTCATTCCTCAAAGTTACCTGCTGTTACGAGTTTGAGTCGTTCCTTCACAAAACTTTCTTTTTCTCTGCACATACACACAATATATATAGCAGGTGCTACTTGTTTTTACACAAAGGGAGCAACACCAAACATACTGTTCTATGCCTTGCTTTTTTCCTCACTTAAAAATACATCGCTGGGCCCCTGCGTTGCTCAGTCACTTAAGCATCTTTTTTTTTTTTTTAAACGTTTATTCATTTGAGAGAGGCAGAGCAGGAGTGGGGAAGGGGCAGAGAGAGGGAGACACAGAATCCGAAACAGGCTCCAGGCTCTGAGCTGTCAGCACAGAGCCCGAAGCGGGGCTCAAACTCACGAACCGCGAGATCATGACCTGAGCCGAACCCGGACGCTCAACCGACTGAGCCACCCAAGCACCCCAAGCATCTGATTCTTGATTTCAGCTCAGGTCATGATCTCAGGGTTGTGATATTGAGCCCCATGTCGGGCTCCGTTGTGCTGGGTGTGGAGCCTGCTTAAGATTCTCTCTCCCTCCCTTTCACTTTCTCTCTCCCTTTCCCCCCTCCCTCAAAAAATAAAATATAAAAATACATTGTAGACATTTTCCCATAATGGTAGGTGTGAACTTCTACTACCTCTTCCCCTTCTTCCTCTTCCCCTTCTTCCTCCTCTTCCTCACTGCATAGTATTTCTTGGTCTGGATAGATCATAATTTATTTACGCAGTCTCCTATTGAAAGACATTGTTTCTAATCTTGTGTTATAAACTGTACTCCTGTGGCTGTCTATCTGCAGGAGGGGGGGTATATACACATATGCATACATACGTGTGTGCAGATCTGTCTGCAGAATAAATACCTCAGAATGGACAGACAGGTGTGTACATTTTGTATTTTATGGATATTGCCAAAATGCTGTCCAGCGTGCCACCCACATCTGCCTTTATGCAGTATATAAAGGCAACACTGTGGTTTTACATGGTAACCCATTAGAATGGGAAAGTGCCTTAAAAATCATCTAGTTCAGGGGCGCCTGGGTGGCCCAATCGGTTAAGCGTCTGACTTCGGCTCAGGTCACGATCTCACAATTCGTGGGTTCAAGCCCTGAGTCGGGCTCTGTGCTGACAGCTCAGAGCCTGGAGCCTGCTCTGGATTCTGTCTCCCTCTCTGTCTCTGCCCCACCCTTGCTTGCGTTCTGTCTCTTTCTGTCTCTCAAAAATGAATAAAGTTTAAACAAAAAAAAATTTTTTTGTAATCATCTAGTTCCGCCCTCCGCAGTAGGGGTGACTCTCGTGAACATACTGAACAAAAGAAGCCAGAAACAAAGGAATACATGCTATACTGTATGATTCTGTTTCTGTAAAGTAGAAATCAGGGAAGATTAGTTATGCTGTTGGAAATCAGGACAGTGGTTATCCTTGGCGGGGAGTAGAGACTGGAGGAGTGCTTCAGGAATGCTGGGAATGCTCTGATTCTTTACCTGGGTGCTATTTATTTACGTGGGTATGTTCGGTGCATGGAAACTCATCACTGTGTGCTTCTCTGTAAACTTATAAATGTGGGGACACCTGGCTGGCTCAGTCGGTGGAGCGTGTGACTCTTGATCTCCGGGTGGTAAGTTCGAGCCCCACGTTGGGTGTAGAGATTACTTAAAAATAAAATCTTAAAAAAAAAAAAAAAAACTTACAAATGTGTAGTATACTTCAGCAAAGGGCTCTTTTAGGAGCGCCTGCGTGGCTCAGTTGGTTGAGCGTCCAACTCTTGGTTTCAGATCAGGTCATGATCTCGTGGCTTCGTGGGTCTGAGCCCTGCGTCTGACTCTGCGCTGGCGGCATGAAACCTGCTTGGGATTCTCTCTCTCCCTCTCTCTGCCCCTCCCCCACTCGTGCAGTTTCTGTCTCTCTCAAAATAAACCTTAAAAAAAGGCTTTTTGGAGCGTCTAGTCCAACTCTTTTCATTTTACAGCTAAAACCCCATGAGTCGAAAGCTCCCCCCCTCCCTCTGCCACCTCATGCAGCTGAGGCTTCCTGAGAGCCTTGTGCTTAAAGCCAGAGCCCTTGCCTGTCTTGCCAAGACTGGACTAGGGATGCTCTTGGCATCCAGAAGCGCTGTGAATGTGTGACCGTGTCTTTCACCTTGAGGCCCTCGAAGAATAGCGGTGCGTCTGAGAGTCAGCTGATGTGCCAAGAGGAGTTTCTGCTTTGACAGCCACACGCTACCGTGTTCGGGGAAAGTCCCGGCCCAGGGCCTCACACAGACCAGCCTAGGAAGGTTCGTGGACTGCCGAGAAAGTCAGAGTGCCCGTCATGCCATCCTGCCCTCCACTCGTGATTTCTCCCACTCAGTCCTTCTTCTCACTGCGTTCCAGTCTGTACCCTCTGCTGCTGCTTCCTGGTCATTTTTCAGGCCGGTCCCTGTTTCACATAATTGCTTCTTCAAGAAAATTGCTTGCTCAAAGTAAAAAGGAAAGTGATTTCTCTTTTGTCCTTCACGGCCTGCTTTGAGAGGGTGGTAGAGTGGTGGATTCCAAGGGGTTGTTTGCATGGTGTGTGGCTCCAAGATGGGAGATTCTCAGCATCCAAGACTCCTTGATTTTGCTGTGGAGATTCTATCTGGAAACCTTCTGTAAGTCAAAGCATAGCTGGATGTTTGAACATTTCCCGTGGTCAGAAATTGTTGCTTTTGACTGGAGATGTATTTTGAACCCTTGGTGCACACACTTCTGACTTTGCTAGCACTGGTGGCACATCTTTGTAGATGTCCTGTCTGGTCCTGTGTTACAGATAATGGCTAATGGAGCGCCCGGGGGGCTCGGTCGGGTAAGGTCCTGACTCGATTTCGGCTCAGGTCCTGATGTTACAGTTCGTGCGTTGGAGCCCCACGTTGGGCTCTGCGCTGACAGCACGGAGCCTGCTTGGGATTCTCTCTCTGCCCCTCCCGCACTTGTGTGTGCTCACTCGCAACATAAATAAAAGTAAACTTGAAAGAAAGAAAGAGAGAGAGAGAGAGAGAGAGAGAGAGAAAGAGAAAGAAAGGAAGGAAGGAAGGAAGGAAGGAAAGAAAGAAAGAAAGAAAGAAAGAAAGAAAGAAAGAAAGAAAGAAAGAAAACAAGCAAGCTAAATTACAAGGGCCAGCCCTCTTAATGTAAGACAGCCTCACAAGCATGGTGTGTTCCGTGTCCATACCGAGAGATTTGTGCAAACTTCAGATAACTGTATAAAGTTCAGACTGGCCTCCTCTTAAATCCCAAATACCCCTGACACATAGAGGAAGTGTTAAAGAAACCTGATCTGTACTAAAGGGACACTGGTAAATATAGTGCTGGAGGAGGGACCTTCCAGATATAATATTAAAGTAAGTCCTTATTTTGAACCAGACGGGGCCTACTATAGGGAGGCACTCTCCCGCTAGACAATTCCCATGTTAGGCCTTCCTGCAGGTCCCTAACACACCTCACCTATTTCTTCCCTTCTGTTTTCCTTTACCCTCTGCCTTCTATCCTCCCCTCTGGCCTCAGCAAATCCGTCTTATATCAAAGGCCCAGCCTGAATCCTTCTTTCTTGTTGATTGACCATCCTGACTATATATTTTTTATGTTTGTTTATTATTTTGAGAGAGAGAGAGGAGGGGGTGGGCAGAGAGAGAGAATCCCAAGCAGGCTTCTCGCTGTCAGTCCAGAGCCCAACGTGGGACTAGATCTCACGAACCCGGAGATCATGACCTGAGCCGAAATCAAGAGTCAGACACTTAATTGACTGAGCCACCCAGGCACCCCGACGATCCTTACTACCTTTAAGTGTGATTTCACTTTTCACATCTTTACGTTGTCTCCCCAAGTTGTCACCTGAAAAGACACAACAGTGCTCTTTATTTTTGTATCCCCACTATTCGTGGAATTCAATAGAGTGTCACCCAGTAGCATTTTTGTCAGTAATGACTTATTGCTGTGATGCTCTGTTAACCAAATGCCACCATATCATCAGAGATGAGCTTACTGTAAATTGAAAATTCATTTCCAACTTTTTTTTTTTTGGTATACTTTTATTTATTTATTTATTTTTAATTTTTTTTTTTTCAACGTTTATTTTATTTTTGGGACAGAGAGACAGAGCATGAATGGGGGAGGGGCAGAGAGAGAGGGAGACACAGAATCAGAAACAGGCTCCAGGCTCTGAGCCATCAGCCCAGAGCCTGACGCGGGGCTCGAACTCACGGACCGCGAGATCGTGACCTGGCTGAAGTCGGACGCTTAACCGACTGCGCCACCCAGGCGCCCCTATTTATTTATTTAGAGAGAGAGAGAGTTGGGGGGCGGGGTTGGGCAGAGAAATGGAGAGAGAGAATACCAAGCAGGCTTCATTATTAGCGTGGAGCCCAACATGGGGCTCAGTCCCACAACTGTGACATCGTGACCTGGGTCAGAATCAAGAGTTGCTCGTTCAACTGACTGAGCCACCCAGGCGCCCCTCAATTTCCAACTTGTTTTGCGAACTTGAACTATTGACATTTTGTCTTCCTTTATACCATAGGTCAGCCTCCACTGAAAAACTGTGACAGAATAATTTTCAACTTTTAACTGACTCAGCTAGCCTCTGAATTTGGGATCATGTTTGCTTGACAAGGCAGTTTTAGTTCAGCAGAGGGCTTGATATGGCTTGTTGGAGCTTAGGGGAAGATGATTTTACCCTGGGTTTTAAGGTCAATATGTGAATTCTTCCCCCCGCTATGTTTATTTATTATTTATTTTGACAGAGAGAGAGAGAGAGAGAGAGAGAGAGAGAACACGAACACGCACACACAAGCACAAGCAGGGGAGGGGCATACAGAGGGAGAGAGAAGAATCCCAAGGAGGCTCCACACTGTCAGCCCAGAACCCAGTGCAGGGCTCAAATCCACGAACCATGAGATCATGACCGAGCTGAAATCAAGAGTTGGATGCCCAACTGACTGAGTCACCCTGGTGCTCCCAAGGCATTTTTAATCCCGAGGAAGCCAAAGACCAGGTCTCATTGGAGAGATGAGATGGCTCCGTGGAAGAGAACATGAACAGGGAAGAGTTCGTGGCAGTGAGTTTGCCCAGTGTCCATGAAACTGAGGTTTTAGTAGAAAGGAAGGAAGGAAGGAATTCCCTTGAGCTGGCTTGGTACATGTCCGGGGTGGTGGCCAGGCCTGTAGGAGAACTTGGATTCTGTAGCAAACAATGGATGCAGAAGAATCTTCCAGGCAAGGGAAGTGGGCTGCACAAGAGTTGGGTGTGGAGGTGAGAGGTGCTGCTGACCACAAAGTCCTGTTGCCCTAGGCATGAAGGTCAGGCTCCAGCATTTGGACTTGGCCAGGGCTTTTCAGACTCCCTGTCTTGGATCCCTAGGAGTCCAAGGAAGTGCCTCTGTGTGCAGATGGGGAAGGCAAGCTACCAGGACCTTGGGTTCTTCACCCTGAAGGTTTAGTTTCAGATTTCATTTGGAGAAGGGATTTTGCCGCTCCCAAGAAAGCTTGTCAGCCCTGTCATCAGTGGGAAGGCAGGGTTTGAAGGGTTTCATCCGCAAGAATTTGCCAAACTGTGTAGGCATGAGGCTGTCCGAGTCCTCTCCCTCTGTACCTTCCCACGTCAGTCACTCTGATCAATCAGTCCTGTTGTTTTTACTACTCAAGGGTCTCGAATCTGGCCCCCACCTCTGCATTTAGTCTGCCTTCCTGGTTTATGGATGTAGCTTCTCGTCCTGTGTTCCTTCTCCACACTGCTGCAGATGTTTTTCTGTAATAAATGAGATTGCATCACCTTCCCCTGTTTAAAATTCTTCAGTGGCTCAGAATAAAGTTTTAATGCTTATTGCCAGTAGGATCCAGCCCCCACCTGTCATTAGAGAGCTTCACCTCTGGCCTTTACTTTCACCCACAATGATAAAATGCGGCCACACAGACTAGAACTATGTGCAGTTCCTTAAGCTTTTGTGATACTTCTCACCCACACCACCTTTACTTGCTGTTTTCAAGGACTCCCCTCCTGGAGTCCTTCTCTGACCTCCCCTCTGAGCCAGGACCCCCCCACCCCACCCCACCCCATGTTCTGTAGGGCTCTGTGCAGTCCTCTGTGACCAGTCAATCACACTGAACTCCGATTGTCTTCCTTCCTCAATAGATCCTAAGTTCCTTGAGGGAAGGGACTGGGTCTTCATCATTGTATCCCGCAAACTAAGGACACAGGGCTCTAATAAATGGCTGTGAATGACCGACTGGTAGACTGGTATAGAGACATTCAAAAGACCTCTTCCTTCAAGACTTCCATTCAGTGGAAACATGGAATTGTATGCACAGAAAAGGAGAAGTAAAAAGATGCATACAATACTAACCTTGAGCAAGGTTGCAGCATCGGAGTGGAAACAGATTCTCTGTGTTCTTAGTGTGAGGGGTAGAGGGTGTACTGTTAACAGTCCAAGGGATGTGTGAAACTTAAGAGGTAGGATATTGAAGTAGACAAGCTTGGAAAGAAAGGGGCTGTGAGTCAGCAGAGCAGGGCAAGAAAGCGAATGAATCAGGCTGCCTGGGCCAATGGGAGATGTGGTGTCCTGAGTGGAGGTGCCAGCCATGAATATTCAAATGCATCTTTCCTGGGTTCGGGGAAGTGTCTGAAAATCATCTTAGAATTTAGGGTTCAAATTAATACAACGTGGGAGACCCTTGAAAATAAGTTAAAGAAGCTAGTCACAGGGACCACATACTTGAGGATTCCATTTATAGGAAATGTTCAGAGTAGGCAAATCTATAAAGACAGAAAGTAGACTAGTGGTTACCAGGGGCTTCAAGGAGAGAGAAATTTGGAGTAGCCGCTAATGGGTATGGAGTTTCTTTTTGGGTTGATGAAAATGTTCTAAAGTTGATTGTGATGATGGTTACTCTCTAAATTTATTTAAAAACCACTGAATTGGGGGCGTCTAGGTGGCTCAGTTGAGCATCCACCTTTTGATTTCAGCTCAGGTCATGATCCCAGCCCCTGAGCATGGAGCCTGCTTGGGATTTTCTCTCTCTCTCCCTCCCTCCCTCCCTCCCTCCCTCTCTCTCTCTCTCTCTCTCTCTCTCTGCTCCTCTCCCCCACTCGAACTGTCTCTCTAAATAATAAGAAGAAGAATGACAACAACAACTATTGAATTGTGTACTTTCAACAGGTGCATTGTATGGTATGTGAATTGTGTCTCTATAGGGCTGTTACATAATGACAACAACAATATGGGTGGAGGATAAGATGGGTAGATGTTCTGCTCTAGGTTTGTACTTAAAATTTCTCCGTTCGTAGCAGCCAGTACTCATTCAAAGGTGGGTCCTTTGAGAAGAGATCTGTCTGCCAAAGATTCTTCACTGCCTGATTTCTCTGCTGTCTCACGCACCCTGGGACTGCTCCATCGTTCAGCCACGGAACAAACAGGGGCTGGCGGAGACAGCGACCGCGTTAGAGCCTCAGTGACTCTGAGAGAACATCTACATCTGGGCCGTTCTGAGCAGCAACAGGCAGAACAATAGAGAACACTCTCTTCAGGGGTCTAAAGACCCCGAGTTGAACCATCCCGACCTAAATAACTGCTGAATGAATCGCTTCCGTGGGTGTCCTCAGCCTCAAAGAAGCAGTAGATTTTCTTCCTCAGCCCCAGGTTTCTGAACTCATGCCGTTGTTGGATCTCTCTGCTCCGTGTATTCCTGGGTTGGATTCAGCGTCTGAGATGACCTCCGTTTTTGTTTCTGTCTGTCCTCTCCACTTTCAGGAGTCCTTCTCTGAGTCCCACTCTCCCACCTGCTCAAGGCAAGATGAGGGGTTGGCATCAGAACCAGTAGGCTCTCTGCTGCTGGTGCACAGCCCTGTACTGGTGCTGCCACTTTGCTCCTCTGTGTCCTGCGATGCTGCTACACCGTAAGGAACTCCAGGGCAGGAACTGCCTCTTCTTCGCCTTCACCTAGCGTGGCCCCTCACGTGTTGTGGGCACCCGGGTATTTATCGAAGGAGTAAGTGACTTCTTCCTGCGCACGGACTTGGTTAGACGAGGGCAGAGAAGGAGATAAAGTCGCTAGATGCAAGATGAATTCCTGAGGATTGATCACTTGGAGATCTCTTACTGGCTGGAGCCCGTCATTTTTGCTTTTCTTTTTCCTTGTCCAGGTGGCTGTATTGCACACAAGTTTTGTTTCACCTTTGAAGGCTGTAGGATGCTCCTGCCACAAGGGCTGTCTTTGTGGAGTTTGGTGAAATGTGTGTTGTTGGAGGGATTTATATTGTTAGAGCAGATAACTTGGGGAAAAGCAGATTCTCAGACCCCTGGAGTCAACTTGAGGGACTGTGCAAGCAAGTGTATTTTGTATTTAGAGGCGCTTAACCTAGGGTCTGTGGATGGGCTTCCGGAGATCCGCGAACCCCTGAAAATCAGTGCGGAGGTTGTGTGTGTCTGTGTGTGTGTCTGTGTGTGTGTGTGCGCGCGCGCGCGTGCGCGCATGCACACCGTGGCTAGACCAGAATGTGCAGCCGTGTTCGTCAGGTGAGCAAGGTGAGGGGAGCCTCCTCCCAAAAGGTTAAAGATAGCTCTGCAGCCACATGTTTGTGGCATACCTGCCGTATGACCCAGAGCAAGCCAGGATGACGGCACACCCTTGTCCTCAAGGAGTTTATGGTCCAATAAAAGCAAAACCACTTGGCCCTAAACCACTCAGAGCTGACAAGAGAGAGCTCTGTGAGGGCCGGGAGGTAGAGTTCCCCTACTTAAAGGGTAAGTAGTTGGGAGGTGATTGAGCCTAGCTGGAACAGTGTTCTCGTCACAGCCCCGGGACGGGAGAGACCCCGTAGCTTCCCAGGGATTCCATGTGCCCCGCTGGCCAAAGAGGGTGGGTATAGTCCACCCCTGGCTTTACTGTGTGCCTGTCCCCTCCCACTGGGTCCTTCCCAAGTGAGAGTCACTCACTGGTCACGTATCCTCATGACAAACGGCAGTAAAAGTGTTTTTATGCGGTAAGGTTAGCTCCTGGCTTTATTTCCAGGGTGTCGCCTCCATATTGTAGATTGAAAAGAGACAACCATCAGGGGTCCCTGAGTTTTATCCCTCCTCACAGAGAGACGGCCTAGCACACGTCTCTGTCTCTTCCTGTGTCTTCACGGTGAACATGAGAAAGCCTCCCAGTGTTAGGGAACACTCGGATACGTGGTTCACGGTTCTTCAGAACACCCCGGCCCAGTCTTCCCTGGAACTGCCCTCCAGAAAACGCCACCAAACTCATCCATGGAAAATGGCTGCTTAGTGTTTGGAGTAAGTAAGACGCTTCGTAACTGAGAGCAAATTACAGTGTCGCCCTGATGGGAGACAGCAAGACAAAAGGCCAAACTGTTACTTGAGCTGATTTCCTCCAGCTGTTGGTGAACTCCCAGGTTGCTTGATCTCATTGGGAAACGCTCTTTATGCCGCACAGAGCCTTGCCCAGAGAGGGGACATCTGTGGGCAGCGTGACAGGTGTGACCCTGAGCGAGTTCATGAACGTCTAAGGCTCGGTTTCCTGGACTGTAAAATGAAGATGGAAACGGCTCCCTTGCAGGGGAGTCGTGGGTATTGCGGCAGATAATGTGGCCCGGGGGCCAGTTTGGAGCTCACGTCGACAGGGCCAGAGCCGTTTCCAGAAGTCTCATTTTGTTCTCATGGCGGCCCTCTGAGATGGGCGTGGTTTCCGATTTTCTGATAAGGAAAATGAGATTCAGAAAGGGAAGGTAGGAGAGCTGGGATTCTAACCCAGAGCCATCACCCTCTTAGCTGTATTGCCCCCCCTTTGCTAGGAATTTGAAGCCCGGAGAAGATCGTACCCTGGCAGCTCCCGGAGCAGTGGGGTCAGGCCGGCTAATGTTGGACTCTGCTGCCTGCACCACACACCCTTCTTCCTCTCTAACCACATCAGAGGTTTTTTATTTTCCTCCTGACATCGGATATGTGAGGTCTTTTCCAGCACCACTTCTCCAGCTCTCGGACACCCACTAGGTGTCCTGCAGTTCCCTTCTGACTCTGACTCCCCAGGGTTACTTACTGTAGGACTCAGCAGGTTTAAGGACTCAGTCTCGCAAGCCGGTCCTCACTTCAGACGCCATTTGCGAGTATGGAATCCCCGAGTTACCCACGCACACTTCTGTCTGACCTGGCCACGAAGTCAGGGGGAACGTTCCCTCAACCTCCCCCTAGATTCAGTAGTTCGGGCGAACGCCTCACAGAACTCTGGACGGTGCCGGACAGACCCTTACAGTTGGTTACATGGGATGCAACTCCGGAAGAGCTGAACAGAAGAGCTGCTAGGGCATCGTACACGTGCGCCCTCTGAGTGTGCCACCTTCCCGGCACCTTGGCGTGTTCCCCAACACAGCAGCTCTCCCAGCCCTGTTGTGTAGGGGTTTTACGGAGGTGCCGTTAGTTAGGCATAGTTGATTAGGTCGTTGACTGTCTGTGATTGGGCTGGATCTCCAACCCCTCTCTCACGGAGGGGGGCTGAAAGTCGTAACCCCTTTAATCAAGACGCGGTCTTTGTGGCCACCAACCCCCACCGTGAAGCTGTCTAGGGCCCTGTAAGAGTCACTCATCAAAAACTCAGGTATGGTTAGAAAGGGCTCGTTATGAATAACAAAAGACATTCTTATCTTTAAGGAAATTCCAAGGGTTTTAGGAGCCCTGTGCCAGGAACTGGGTACAAAGACCAACTGTATACTTCCTGTTTTACGACACTGCCCCTGCCCGTCTTCCCACAGGGTGCCTAAGTTTAAGGTCTTGCCAGGTGGGCTTCCTCTGCCCCTCTGAGGGCACCAGGGCCGAGGAGGCGGCTGTCCTCCAAGGCTGGGAAGGAGACGCCGGAAGGGAGCAGCCAGAAGAACCCAGCCTGGGCCAGCGCGCCCCTCCGCAGCCTGGGGAGAGCCCTGTGCTCGTGCCGCTTCTTCCCAGGTCACCGTACAAACTTCGTACGCTATTGATCTCAAAGTACCACTAATCCCTTTTTAGAAGAGAGGAAACAAGTCCTGGAGTCCTTTGGGCAGAGGCCACTCGCAGCCCGTCGGAATGGACAGGACCCACGTTCCAGCTCTTTCTTCCGTGCTTCACGCTGCTGAAGCTGTGAGCTTTGTCTCATCCGACTGAACAGATTCAGAATTTTACCAAGTTCTTTAACACTTGGGAAACTGCTACCCTAAAAAAGCCTCCATATTGCTATCCACGTGCATCATAGCCATATTCTAGAGCTATCGTGGAAGAGATCTGGTGGAACTGGAGCCGTCAGATCCAGTGGCTTATTTCCCTGCCATCAGCCTAGGTCTCTGTAGTTCTTTCTTTCAGAGACGGCAGCTAATTTCAGTGTAGATGCTCCCATCTATCACTGTAACAGTTTAATAGGCACAGTTACGACTTGGGTACACCAACAGGCTTTATGGAGTAATTGCCATATTTATACTGCTTTGAATTGATGATAAAGTGCTGAAATAGGTGTGTGGTTTCATCTGCTGTGATTTTTATGGGGGTTCTGTGTTCCTTAATCTCCCCACCCCCTGTAATTCTAGGTTCGCTGGCAAGTTGCTGGCCCATAACCTAAATAGTGTGAAAACAGAGGTTTTTCCACTCTTTTTGACTGCCTCTCATGTGCCCCTTTCTCACCACCCTCCTGTTTTCTGGTCACTTGTAAGTTAAACACAGGCACTTGCGTTGTAAAAATGCCCCCATGGGGCACCTGGTGGCTCAGTCAGTTAAGCGCCTGACTCTTGATTTCGGCTCAGGTCACGATCTCATGGGTTCGTGGGATCGGGCCCCACCTCAGGCTGTGTGCTGACAGTGTGGAACCTGCTTGGGATTCTATCTGTCCCTCCCTCTCTGCCCTTTCCCTGCTCACGCTCTGAATCTCTCACTCTCAAAATAAACAAACGTGTTTAAAAACTGACTTATTTAAAAAAAAAAAAAAATGCTCCCTTGCCATAAAAGCAGGCAGTCAGCCCCACTTTGGCCTCTTCCAGATAAGCAGAGTTCGTGTGGCTTGTGACTCGGCGTTGCTAGCGGATTTCCTCAGGACCCAGTGCCCTGATCTGCACAGTGCGCCCTGGCAGGCTGCCTGGACAGCCCAGCAGCCAAAGAGAAGTAAAGCTTGTTTCACAGAGTAATCCTGCCCTTCCATCCAAGACAGAAATAGTCTGGGTGGAAGCCCAGATCCCCGAGACAGTTCCGACAGACCTGCCTGGCCTGGCTGTTCCGGTTGTGCCTTCCCTCTCGGCAGCGGTGAGCTCCGTCAGGCAGGCTGCTCCCCCTTAGCGAGCGGCCCGGACACACGCCGCGTTTGCTCCCACAGTCGGTTCGGCAGGCCGCCCGCGAGAGCCTCTCCGCACCCGCCTGTGCCCCTGAACTGTTGCCTGAGGGGAGCTCTTTGGCCCTCGCCCTCGCTCTCGGTCCCTGTCTATCCTTCATGCCTACACATGTGTGTGTGGGAAGGGGTGCAACCCACTGTGGGGGATCCCAGCCAAAGCCAAACTATGGCCCCTCTCTGTAAAAGTGAACAACCCAGGGGTGCCTGGGTGGCTCAGTTGGTGAAGCGTCCGACTTGGGCTCGGATCGTGATCTCACGGTTCATGGGTTCAAGCCCCGCGTCGGGCTCTGTGCAGACACGCTCAGTGTCTGGAGCCTGCTTCCGATTCTGTGTCTTCCTCTCTCTCTGCCCTCCCCTGTTCGCGCTCTGTCTCCGTCTCTCTTGAAAATAAAAGAAAACATTTAAAAAATTAAAAAAAAAAAAAAAAGTGAACAACCCAGATCGGAAAGCCACACACAGAGCAGCAGGCGACTAACCCCCAGGAGATGATAAATGAATTTATGAAGTCCCCCTGACCTCTGCAGGGACTAGTGGAGATGGGGAGCGCAGACCCTCACCCGGTGCATAAAGGAAGGTAGGGGTTGGACACAGTTGTTTATGAAACATCTTTTCCATGCTGGCCAGGCCGGAGGCTCTCTCTTTCCCACATTCCACGGGCTGGGAAGGCCTGCCAGGACGCCTGGAGGCACGAGGCCATCCGCTTCCTCCCTCTCTTCAACCAGAGAAACTGCACATTTAGTGTCAGGCACTTACTTCTCTTTCCCTCCATTCTGGGCCTAGTTGCTGAATGCCTTCTTCCGGTGTGAGTGGCCCTGCCGAGTCCCGGTACCTAGAAGGGTAATCAGAAAACCCTCCCTGCTCCCATGGCCTACTGGGGGGCCGGCACGCAGCAAATAACCTCTCGGCTGCGCGGGGACTTTCCAGCTCGCCGGTGCCCTGTAAGAAGGTGCAGAGCGAGTGGGGTGTGGGGATTAAGCACAGGCTCCGGGGCCAGACTGCCTGGGTTCGAGTGCACCCCTGCCGTTCGTTTGCCGCATGGCTCGGTCTGTCCCGCTGTAAAAGGGGCACCATAACAATGGTAGTCTACAGCTCCCGGCTTGTTGTGAGGCCTTGCTGAGATGGGGCACGTAAAGGGCTTATCCCTGAGCCTGGCCCGTCGTGGAAGCACCGCGTAAATGGAAGCACTTACCGTAACACGCTTAATTTAGATCTGGGGCTCAGGGGCGTCCTCTCTGAGGGAGCGATGTTTAGCCAGCCAGAAGCAACGGAGGGAAAAGTAGAAGTGACAACCTGTAAGAAGGCCTTGCGGAGAAAGATCCGGTGCTTCCGAGCCAACACGATGGGGGGGCTGGGGAGCAGGCTCGGGCGGTGACGCGGGCCACCCCACGCCACGTGCCGTATTGTGTCCTAGACGCAGAGCAGAAGGATTGCTGGCCGGTGGGGGCTACAAGCCCCTTTTCTGCCTGAGGATTATAGGCCTCTCACCTATGAAGAGTGCTCGTCTTAGTGAGGAAAGGGAAACCGGGAAAGGAAGGACACCGGGCTGTGATTGGTGACATCTTTGTTCCTTTCATGGTTCATTGGGAATCAGGAACCTGAAAGAAGTTAACCTCTGCCCTCATTAATGCTTGGGAGGAATCTGCCCATGACCTCAAGGGGCCTCTCTCCTTGGGGGCCTGTCGGAAAGGAAGTTGGCATTATATGCATGGGGCTGGCAGTGACACACTACCTCTGCGCTGGTTGGAGCTGTTTCTTTGTCGGTAGCGCTTTGTTTAGCCAGGGAGACCCCTCACCGTGGTGGCCCCAGCTCGCCTCAGAGCCACACTGCCGTCACCCCTGTGCCACTGGGCTTGTGCGTGTGCCGACAGAACCACACCCGGAGCCCGAAGGATGCTCGAATTCTTGGCAGAAGGGTCTCCCAGCTGCTCCCGGCTTGGAACGTTGGTTGCTGCTTTGCTGGGTACGGTTTGCTCAGCTCGACTGTGGGTCACACTCTCCTCTCCCCTCCGTCCCGGGCTGCCCAGAACAGGCAGCATCAGCTCTAGGCTGACCTGAAGTTCACTTTGTCGGCGTGGTTTCTCAAACCCATCTTTCGGGGTCTGCATTTTCTTGAAAATCAGGAAAAATACAGGGCCCCTTGTTTGGCTCAGAGCAGAGTCCAGAAGCCCTCCTTCACAGTTAAATGCAGTAAATACATGGGTAGCTTATAAAGGATCAGCCAGATGCTGGAGCCATATGATGCCCCAGACCTGGTGTGATATTTTCATCTCTTTCCCCCGGATCTCTTGTCTCCCTTCCTCCTCAGCCTTGAGATTTATGACGTGACTGTGTGTACGTACAATAGAGTTGGAAATTTATAAAGCCACAGTGCCTACTTGTGGGGCTAACACCCGGTCAAGCAGTCATAATAGAGTGTTAGTGGCATTCTGTCATGGGGAGAGAGGAGGTCTGGCATTGCCAGAAACAGATCTTGATTGACGAGGGAATTACCGAGGGAAGACAGCTAACAAAGGGGCGCTGGCGGGGCCAGAGTGACCCTAGTGTTCGATTAATAGAAGAGCCAGAAAATCATTCCGAGCACATCCAAAACAGGAAGGCAACGGGGAGATCTGGCGGGGACTCTTTCGTGTCATCAATAGTAGAACTGCATCGTAGGAATAAAGCAAGGACACTTCCCATTGGCTGCTTTTTATGTGGCGAGGAGGTGGCATTTTTTTCTGTGGCGCTTCCTCCTCACCCTCCAAGTGACAGATGAGAACACGGAGCGGGGTGTGAATGAAGAGATGAATGCGTAGGACTGCGCAGGGGATGGAAAGTCCTCAGAGCCCATAGTGGATCGATCTGGCGTTGGCAGGATGTAACCTCCATACCACATTCAAGGGAGAAGGGACCGGGGATTAGCATTGCAGATAGTGGACCCCTTGCACAGTAATCGGAGACAGAGCCTGGGCGAGCTGGTTCAGATCCTGCCCCCACCACTGACCCAGCTCCATGGCTTTGGGCACATGGCTCAGCCTCACCAAGCCTCCATTTGCTATCTGTAAAATGGGAATAAAACCAATATTTACCTTGAAGAATTAGTGGGCGGATCCACTGTGATAATTCTAGTGAAGAGCTGAGAAAACTGCCGGGTGCATAGTAAGCCCTCAACAAAAAGTTTCCTGTCATCGTTTTCGTACTGCCATTGGCCTTCCAGTGTGCCAGCCATTCGTATTCCTCCCTTGCACGTGTGTAATCTCACTGTTGGCGGCGTCTCGACCAGAGTCCTTAATAAACAACCCTGGTTTTGACCGAGTAGCCGAAGCTCCGAGAGGTGAGTGATCTGTCCCCAGTCACCCTGCCAGCTGTGAGGCAGAGCCAGGATCAGAATCGCGGTCACTTTGGTGTCGGAGCCCAGGCGTGTTTTAAAATATTTTTCTGCGGACTGGCTGGTTTGGGCTCAGCCCTCAGAACGGGCCCTGCCTCTAGGCGCCACTGCCGGCGAGGCTTGTGAAGGGTGTAGAGCCAGGCGGGACAACAGCAGCCGTTAAACTGCGGCCTTCGCGTAGGTTTCCGTCTCTCCGTCACAGCAGCGCAGGTGGGCGTGCATCCGTTCCGTGGTCAGGTGAGCCGCAGCGAGGGTCAGGATTCGAGCCCGTGTCTCCCTGACGACAAAAGTCAGGTGCCCCTCCACTTGCCGGCTTGCTTTCCACTCAGATCATCCGGGTAATAGCTACTGCCTTGACCCCAAGGTCTCCCAAAAGGCACACCACTAGGCCACCGCGGGGGAGCTGTTCTGTCTGTTGTGCAGAGAAGGAAAGCCAGGGGGCCCGGGACCCCACAGCTAGCAGGTCGCTTCTGCTCTTGACCTCCCTGTTCCACCGCCCCCAGCCCTTTCGTCTTCCTCCAAGGTGGGGGTGCTGCGGTGTGACCCTCAGAAGGAGAGACCACGTGTGCTGCTGGCCTGCGGCCCCAACGGAGGGCATCTTCCTCCTCCCCAGAGGTTGGCCCTCTTCAAGACCGTTTAGATTTTATGGTCGAGGGAGTTGCCTTCTCTCCGAGTTCCCAGCACCCCTCTGGGCTTGTAATTTAGCCCACCTGTGACTTCTTCTTCTTAGATGCATGGACGAGAAGAGTACTCTGTTAGATGGGTTTTCAGCCCCCAGAAAAGTCAACAAAAGTTATTTCATAGTTAAGGCCCGTCTCGTGTGGGCCACTTAGAGCACCGGCGGCACCAATTAAGTTTTTTCTAAAGGACTGAAGTGCTGAGTTTTTATACCTAAATATAGAATGTGAAAAATAAACCAGTCAGAGTTTATCTTAGAAGAGGAATTGATTTGTTGCTAGAAAGGAAACTTGGGAGGAACGGAGTCCTGGTGTAAATGAGCAGAGGCAAAGCCTGACGTGGGCCGACTGCGGAAAGCCACCTGGCCACGAACGCTGGTGCTGAGAAGTGGTGCTTGGGACCCAAGAATATAAACTCGTTTGGACATTTCAGAAAATCAGACACGTGCCCTGGCAGGAGGTGATTCGCCCCCCTCGGTTTCCAAGCTCCCAGTGTCCCTAGTGCTCCGGGTGCCAGGGAGGAGCCGGGGTCAGCAGCCACTCTGACGGGGAAATCAAGGGTGAAATATGCTAGTTCTCGGGCCCATGGGGCATGCCTCCTGGCTGGCATGGGCGGGCCATCTAGCCTTCTTAGGTCATCAGAGGAGTTTTGAGGAAGACCACACCTGAAAGGCTCTGGAAAGGCACTTAACTGCCATGTAGGGGCTTGGTAAATATTCAGCGAAAGAAAGAATAAGGCCCTTTTGCCTTTCTCTTCACTATTTTTTAACATTTTTGTGAAAGTCATACATGGCTATGGATAAAGTTTAATACACTAAAGGCTTGCTCACGTTACGAAAAAGCAGCAGTTTAATACTTTTGAAAATGCTTTGTTTCCAGAGTATCCAGTATTTATTTTGCCTTGTACATATTGCCTCCCGGTTTTATTGAAACGTCGAATTTAGGAGTCTGATCTTCAAGGTCTGGGTCATCTTCTACAGTAGCGGTTATCCAAAAGGAGGATTCCCCGACCGGCAGTGTCCGCACTGTCCGGAAATGTGCTAGAGATCCACGTTCTGGATCCCGCTCCGGGCTGATGTTGTCGGAATCTCTGCGGCAGAGCCCGGGCACCTGTATTGCAGCCGGCCTTCCCAGGGGTTCTGACGCGTGCTCAGTTTGCAGAAGTGGTGATTTAGAACAGGGTAAAAGAACGCAGACTCTAAAAGTCAGGTGGGGTTGAGATCACAGCCCAGCAGCTCTCTGACCTTGCCCGTCTGACTTTACCGCTTAGTCTCTGCATTCCCGACTGTACGATGGGATCAGTAATAACCTCTCTGAAGAGGCTGTTGTGAGAACTAACGTAAAAATGCACAGCAAGCGCTTGGCATCGTGCACCTCACACGTAGTAAGCGTCCAGTGGGCGCTTTGGTATTGTTGTTGTTGGCTATCTTCCTAGACCAGGTGTTAATATTTTTAAACAGAAACCCTTGACAGATGGCTGTCCGGTGAAGAGGGAGCTCAGAAGCTCTGGCCCGGGCCAGCGAATGTCAGCCGTAGGTATTAGATTGTTATTTCATATATTGAGAGAACGTTTCCCTTCCTGCAGTTTCCATTCTTAGTCGTAGCCCTGTTCTCCAGAGCAGTTGGACAAGACTGTTCACGTAGCAGTTGTTGAGGTATTTGAAGAGAGTGACCTTGGCCATTCTGAACTTTCCCTTGTTCTATTCCCAAAAATTAGCTTTAATGGAGAACATATTTGAAGGGCTTTTTCAGATCGGACTTTTTAAAAAGGAAAGAAAGAGGACTGTAGGTGAGGCCCTGCTTTGGTAGCGGGTCTTTGGAGATTTCTGGTGTGCAGAGATGCCTCAGAGTCGAGGTTGAAGCTTCTCAAGCAGACTTGCAGGCGTGGAATGGATGTGTCATCGGGGCACCGCTGGCAAGGGCTTTGCTTCCTGCTGGCAGGCCTGAGCCACAGGCGCAACCCCCGCCCCCCCAGAGTGTTTCTTCGTGGGTCCCGGGAGGCGCAGCCCGGGGAAGCCCGTCCTGCTGTGTCAGGGGCCGTGGTTCTCAGCGGTATCGCTAGCCCTGGGCTCTGTTTCGGTAGCGGCCTTTGTGGTGTTTGCAGTCTGTTCTGAGCTTTTGTTTTTATTTAATTGATGTCTGATTAGTAGCTGTGAAAAATTGCAGTGGCCAAGCAGATGATACCTTTCCTAAATTATGCTGTGGCGTTGTGTAGGGCAGCAGCAGAATTGCTATTTTAAAATGGCATTTCGTAAAATAAACACGTGTCCCGATTACAGGAAATACTAAGTTGATGATGAATTGACGCTGCAGAGCTGGCCTTGCGCTTGTAAATGCCTCCACTCTCGTGATCGTCCATCTAGTGAGGTTTCAGCAGGCCCACGCCTCGGATAGTTTCCAGAGAGCTGATTTGCAGCTTGTTTTCTGCCCTCCGGTGCTGGGGCAGGTGGCCACGAGGAGACAGCGCAGAGGACTTCTCTCCACGCTGGAGGTCAGAGTTGCCAGAAGATGGTGAATGGCCTGAGGCTGTCAGGATCTTCCGCAGTTCCTACGGGGTCTGTCCACACCTGGGGCTCAGACCAGGGCATTGCCACATTCTTGAGGGACTTTTAAGCCCCTGCCACTTGTGCCGTTGTTTCCTGTGTGCTGGAGGGAGCTGATATTCAGATAAAGGGAAGAGTATGTAGAAAGTAGGTTGTATTTTCAGCCTATAGGAGGTGAAGCCTTGTGCCTGCTGACACATAACTCAGGGCTTGCCAAAATGTGAAAGTGTGGATGATTTTGTGTGTGTGTGTGTGTGTGTGTGTGTGGTATGTGTGGTTACCTGGGATGTGAAATAGGTAAAAAGTTTAAATATGTCTGAGACGCTTTGGAAAAGTCACTAAGTAGAAAAGAGACCATTGGAAATTTACTAGGTCCATCCCTGACTCTGACCTTTGGGGGTTGACAGCATTAGGGGATGTGCCATCTCAAAAGCGACCCAGAATGGCGAGGACCAATGGACTTCACTCAAGTGTGGCATATCTTCCGCGGGGAAGACTGTGGTCTGGACCCCAACCTGTTGGGTAGATGCCAGACATCTTCCGGAACAGCACTGAGGCAGAAGGGTGACAGAGGCCCTGGACTTGGGCTTCTTATCATCTGTGCAGTTTGGGGCGAGGATTTCACCTTTTAGAATCTTCCTTTTCTCATCTGTGTTCTCACTGTCCAGCAGCTCCTACCATAAGGGCTGGAGGGTTCAGGGGCATCGTCGTTTATTGAGTGAGTGAGTGAGTGGTAGGTGGATGTGGTGGGGAAGCACCCGGCTCAGTGCACAACATAGAGACACTCAAGAAACGTCAGTGCCGAAGGGAGGCAGTGAGCAAGGTTGCCGAGCGGGGTTCGTCTGGGGCCTCAGGTTTGGAAAGTGTACGTACTTCTCCCTCCCCACAAATGCAGTGAGGGCAGCTCCTTTGTAGCCAGGCACTGCAAGGTAGGGTGTCCTTACGGCTGGCCCGTTAACCCCCTTTTCTCTGGGGTGAAAGGCCTATGTGCAATTAACAGCTTTTAAGCCAGAGAATTGATGACTCTTGCTTCGATGTTCTTTAGAGTTCACCTGCTACTATTGTGGGGCCCCAGAAATAGGCTGCTGCTTTTATCTTGCCTGATGGGTGCCTCTCCAGAGGCAGTAATTACGGTGATAACTGACATTGAGACACTTGGCTCTCAGGGGCTCACTAATTGACTTCCGGGCCGGGTCCCGTCTCCACTGCCCACACTGCCTTCTGGTGTTGGCTCCGGGGCACATCCTCAGGGCCCCTTCAGCTAGCCAGGGTTGCTCGAAACCGTAGTCTTCAGAAGGGGCCAGGCTTGGTTTAGCCATGAGATCCCACTCTGCTCTTCACTGTGACTTCCTCGTCCTTTAGAACTGTGGTCTCGGGCACAGCCGCGGCCTCTCCTTCCCTGAGATGAGGACAGTGGAGGCAGTAGCCAGGGCCTGGACTCCACTTTAACCTGAGCGGTGCTTCCTGTGCCGAGGGGTTGAGAGCTGAAGGGTGGGGTGAGTCAGTCTCTGACCTGATCCTTTATGTTCTTCTGTATTACTTAACTACATTTTAGGATTTTTTTTCCTTACCTAACGCTGTATATACTAAATCGGTTATAAGAGGATCACAGAGCTAAGTGAAAAAAATATATATATAAAAGAACAAGAAAGAAATAGAGAGTACCTGCTCTAAAAATAGGAAAAGCTGTTCAAAGATAAAAACAAAGGGAGACATCCGGGCGCCTCGGTGCCTCAGTCAGTTGAGTGTCGGTTGACTCTTGGTCTCAGTTCAGGTCATGATCTCACAGTTCGTGAGATAGAGCACCTCATCAGGCTCTCTGAACTGATAGCACAGAGCCTGCCTGGGATTCTCTCTCTCTCTCCCTCTCTCTGCTCCTCCACTGCCCGGGCTGTCTCTCTCAAAATAAACAAACTTTTAAAAAAATGTTTAAAGACAAAGGGAGACATGTTAAAGAAACAGACTGGTCCTGGAAACCTAAAAATTTTAAATTACATACCTCAAAAAATTCATTATACATATTTAGAAGACACATAACAAAAAGGGAGAATGTTGTAACATTAACATAGTTCCTTACTATTCAGAGGCCTCTTTCAAGTACACAGTGAGAGGGACCATTCATAAAAAATGAACAAGAATGACAAGAACAGGGGCGCCTGGGTGGCTCAGTCGGTTAAGCGTCCGACTTTGGCTCAGGTCATGATCTCACAGTTTCTGGGTTCGAGCCCCACATCAGGCTCTGTTGTGACAGCTCAGAGCCCGGAGCCTGTTTCGGATTCTGTCTCTCCCTCTCTCTCTGCCCTTCCCCTGCTCATGCTGTCATGCCCAATCTCCACCCCCCCTCTCCCCCCCCTCAAAAATAAACATTTTTTAAAAATTAGGGACACTTGGGTGGCTCAGTCGGTTGAGCTTCCGACTTCAGCTCAGGTCATGATATCACAGTTTACGAGTTCGAGCCCTGCGTCGGGCTCTGTGCTGACAGCTCAGAGCCTGGAGCATTCTTTGGATTCTGTGTCTCCTTCTCTCTCTGCTCACGCTCTCGCTCTCGCTCTCTCTCTCTCTCTGTCTCTCTCTCTCTCAAAGATAAATAAACATTAAAATTTTTTTAATAAAAAGAATGACAAGAACATGAATAGGAAATTGACAAAGTAAGAAACACACATTGCCAAGAATCTGTTAAACTTACTAGCTTTCCAGAAAACAGAAGAAACATAATTGTGGGGTATTTAAACAGGAAAAAAAAAAAAACTCAGGAAAAACTAAATGATTAACAATAGGACTGTTTTTAAAGTTACTGTATACTTTGATGTCATTAAAATCATGTTGTAAAGAATAGTTAATGAGGGGCGCCTGGGTGGCGCAGTCGGTTAAGCGTCCGACTTCAGCCAGGTCACGATCTCGCGGTCCGGGAGTTCGAGCCCCACGTCAGGCTCTGGGCTGATGGCTCGGAGCCTGGAGCCAGTTTCCGATTCTGTGTCTCCCTCTCTCTCTGCCCCTCCCCCGTTCATGCTCTGTCTCTCTCTGTCCCAAAAATAAATAAACGTTAAAAAAAAAAAAAAAAAAGAATAGTTAATGATTAGAATAAGCCCACAACATAACTTTGTAAGTGAGAAGGTCAGGTTAAAACACAGCATTATCTCCCATTTTAAAAAAAAAATTAAAATTAAAACTCAAGGGACACCTGGCTGGCTCAGTCGGTAGAATATGGAACTCTTATTCTCGGGGTTGTGAGTTCAAGCGCCACATTGGGCAAGGAGCCTACTTTAAAAGAAAATTAAGGGGGCGCCTGGGTGGCTCAGTTGGTTAAGCGTCCGACTTTGGCTCAGGTCATGATCTCACAGTCTGAGTTTGAGCTCCACGTCAGGCTCTGTGCTGACAGCTCAGAGCCTGGAGCCTGTTTCAGCTTCTATGTCTCCCTCTCTCTTTGACCTTCCCCTGTTCATGCTCTGTCTCTAAAATAAATAAACGTTAAAAATTTCAAAAAAAAAAAGAAAAGAAAATTAAGGGGCACCTGGGTGGCTCAGTCGTTTGAGCGTCCACCTTCGGCTCAGGTCACGATCTCACAGTTCGTGAGTTTGAGTCCCACATCTGGCTCGCTGCTGTCAGTGCAGAGCCTGCCTTGGTTCCTCTGTCCCCCTCTTTCTGCCCCTCCCCTGCTTGTGCTCTCCCCAAAATAAATATTTTTAAAAGTTTTTAATTAGGGGCATCTGGGTGTCTCAGTCGGTTGAGCGTCCGACTTCGGCTCAGGTCATGATCTCGCAGTCTGTGGGTTTGAGCCCCACGTCGGGCTCTGTGCTGACAGCTTGGAGCCTGGAGCCTGCTTCCCATCCTGTGTCTCCCTCTCTCTCTGACCCTGCCCCGTTCATGCTCTGTCTCTCTCTGTCTCAAAAGTAAATAAACACTGAAAAAAATTGTTTTGAAGTTTTTATTTTTTTTTTTTTATTTTTTTTTTTTCAACATTTATTTATTTTTGGGACAGAGAGAGACAGAGCATGAACGGGGGAGGGGCAGAGAGAGAGGGAGACACAGAATTGGAAACAGGCTCCAGGCTCCGAGCCATCAGCCCAGAGCCCGACGCAGGGCTCGAACTCAGGGACCGCGAGATCGTGACCTGGCTGAAGTCGGACGCTTAACCGACTGCGCCACCCAGGCGCCCCTGAAGTTTTTAATTAAAATACAAGAATATACATCAAGATGTGGACAAAAATTATCTTTAGCTGAGGTACCTCTATATTATTTTAATTTTTACAAAAAAATATTTTTATTTATTTTTTTTTTTAATTTTTTTTAACGTTTTATTTATTTTTGAGACAGAGAGAGACAGAGCATGAACGGGGGAGGGGCAGAGAGAGAGGGAGACACAGAATCGGAAGCAGGCTCCAGGCTCTGAGCCATCAGCCCAGAGCCCGACGCGGGGCTCGAACTCACGGACCGCGAGATCGTGACCTGGCTGAAGTCAGACGCTTAACTGACTGCGCCACCCAGGCACCCCACAAAAAATATTTTTAAATATTGAAGTAAAAACGAAAATGGGGGGAGTGGGTTGAAGCATCTAGGAAAGTCTGTGCTTCGCCCTCTTCCTCCCCCGTGTGGGCTCCTCACGGAATCGCCCCGTCTTTGCTCAAGTCCAGTCCTGCTCATTCCCTGCACTCCCTGCTCCTAAGATACCGGTTTGTTTCTCCTCAGGACTGAGCACAGAAGGGATCTACCGGGTCAGCGGGAATAAGTCGGAGATGGAGAGTCTGCAGAGACAGTTTGATCAAGGTGAGGCCACAGCCTGGCTGAGCATCGGAGGCTCGAGCCGGTCAGGGGGGACGGGACAGCCAAATTGCCGGGGTGTCCTGCCGCGCACAGCCCCGGAGCCAAGAGGTGCTGGCCTGGTGACTGAGAAAGAGAAAGCATTTGGCCCCGGTTACCCTTCCCTCCGAGGTCACACTGCCACTCGGAGGGGAGGGGAACGAGCCCTGCCGCCAGACGGAAGCATTCCCCGCGCCGAACCCGAGTCAGCCCGCTGCTCCCCCGTGTCACCGTCCACTGACCGTATTCCAGGTCACCTCTCGAGGTGCCTTGCTTCTCTCACCCTGGGAAGGGCAACATGTGCCTCCGTCACCTCTCAAGGGCCTTGCTTCCCTTGCCCTGGGCCCCCGGGGCGTAATTGCAGACACATAATCTGAAGTTGGGTTGCAGCAATAGTCCCGTTTTGCCAACCCCAGGAATACCCTCAGCCATGACTCCCCTCCTCGCAGAGTCCCTGCACGAGAGAGACAAAGCGAGGGAACGTTTATGATCAGCTGAGCGTTGGGACCCAGACTCCCAAAGCTGAAGTCTCATGAGTTAGACTGGCTCTTGGCCGGGACTCCTGTCTCCAAAGCTGGGTCTCAGAGGTCTGAAGCCAGAGAGCTAAACTCTGAGTCTTAGAACTGAGCACACTATGGGCTGAGAAGTCACACCCACTGGTGCCAGAAGCAAACGAGCCACAGCGATGAAAGTTCTCAGATGTCACCAGCCAGAGAGGAAAGTAAGCTGCAGATCAGAGTAGGGTCCAACCCAGCGTGTGGCTGGGCCTGAGGAGACCAAGCCAGATTCTGAAGCCAGGCAGCCCGCGTGGGCGTGTGGGACAGAGCAGCGGCCAGGAGCAGGCCCCCAACCCCGCCACGGCCAGCCGGTTAGCCAGCGGTGCGGGGAGGGCACGCGCTAAGGAATCTTGCAGGATGGGAGGCCTGACGTCAGCACGAGGGTAGAGCCACACACTCAGTTATGTACTTGTATGTATGCAAGAATCTGTTAATGGTTTCTACCGCCCCAAATGGAAATAGCTGGTGTCTAACAGTAGATGATTTCTTGTAAATCGGGAATGTAATAAAGTATTTAAAGAAAAGTGAAGACACAGAGGTCATTGGTTTCATAAGCTGGGAGGGGCAGAGGGAGAAAGAGGAGTCTGCTCACCCTGCCACCTTAAGGAATAAGGATGGAGCTGAGATTATTGGTAACATTCTGTAACCCACCGTGAAAAGCAAGCCAACCTTTTAGGAAAGTCCTTTGATTTTCCAAGGGGGGGGCGGGGGGGTGTAAGGAAAAGGAGGACAGAAGGAGGGGGTGAAGCTGCTTTATTCAAAGGATGACCTTGGAAGGAGGCATTGGGTGTCAGCCTCTGTCTGCGAATCTCACAGCTTTTTTTTTTTTTTTTTTAGCAGGGAATGCCACCTCCTGTTCAGTCTTTGATAATCCTGAGTCCCTGCCCAGGCTCCAGGCCAGCCCTGGGCAGCATCCCAGGGTCTTCGAGGTTTCTCTGCCTTTCTCCAAGCACTGAGTTTTCCTTTTGCTTCTTTCCAGCTTAGACTGACCTCACTCTCCCCACTTCCTTTCAGACCACAACCTGGATTTGGCAGAGAAAGACTTTACAGTGAATACCGTGGCTGGTGCCATGAAGAGCTTTTTCTCAGAGCTGCCAGACCCCCTGGTCCCGTACAACATGCAGATTGATCTGGTGGAGGCACACAGTGAGTACTGGTAACCCAGCCCGGCTCGTGGGCCCAGGCAGCACTCCAGGCCGACTGTGTTTGTTGAACTAAGGGAGAGGAGCTGAGCGTCCGTAGAATGAGTTCTGCGCTCAGGGAACAGACACGCTGGCTCTTAGAGCTGAGGTTGGAAGGATAGAAGGACAGGGAACTAACTAAGGATGATGCCGTGGGGGCTTGTAGATCAGCCCCCACCCCCACCCCCACCTTTGTAGACCAGAGATGCTTTTCTAAGCATTCTAGCAAAATCGTTGCAGGTTCCCCCAAAACCCCACGACGTACTAGCCTGGTTTTGTAGCAGACTTGGGTCAAGTCTGCTCCTATGCTTGTTCAAAGTGTAAGCGTGGTCGACACAATGTTCCCTGACCCTTAGTTTCCCTACAGCCCTGTCCCCGCTCCTATTTATGAAATATTAGGAGAGACCTCGAGGCAGGGCGGTAAGAGACCTGTTAAAGGGGGCAGGTATTTCTTTTCCCCTCTGCTTGCCCATCCCTCTTACAAGGAAGTTAGCATGTAGTCTGGGGCCAGCCCACCTCTGGGGGGAAAGGGATGGTTCCAGTTGCCCTGACCAGATGATCAATGGCCGGGGGGGTGGCAGGGCAGCACCTCTGGTTTTTTGTTTGTTGTTGTTGTTTTTAATTTTTTTAATGTTTATTTATATTTGAGAGAGAGAGTGAGAGCGAGCAAGCGGGGGAGGGGCAAAGGGAGGGAGACAGAATCCAAAGCAGGCTCCAGGCCCTGAGCACAGAGCCCTACACAGGGCTCCAACTCACAAGCCATGAGATCATGACTTGAATCGATGCCGGATGCTTAACCGACTGAGCCGCCGGGTGCCCCAGCACCTCTGGTTTTAATGGTGACCTTTGTGTGCCATCCTGCCCGCCCTGCCAGCTGTTTCCACCCTGACCTGCTTCTCTCAGGAGGCATCTGTCCACCCGATTGGGAGCCTTCCCTCTGGGCAGCCTTTCCCGGACTTTGTGTAGTACTGCAGCTTCCCACCTTGTGGCACTTTTTACCTTTTTTAGTCAGAGGCATCCTTCCTGCTGTGCGGCTCTGGTGGGCCGGGACCCCCAGAAGGAGCCATCGCTGCGCAGCTGCAGAAGGGAGTGTCTTGGCCGGTGACCATGGAGGTGGGGAAGAGGAAAAGGAGCCATGTTCCTTGGACCACACAGGACTTTAGTCTCATCTCATCAGTGCCCAACTCAGAAGAGGGAGTTTCAAGCAAGCATGGTTTACTCACAAGGCAGGTGGTGGAGGCAGAAATTTGGGGGCAGTCGCAAATCAGGGTTTTAAGTCTTAGGTCACAGATTCTTAGTGGCTTCAGGAAATGGACGTGCCGACAAAAGTCCACCCCTGAAATGTGAGGGTGCCCAGGTCAGAACCTGGCTGCTGCCAGAACTGCGGGGCCCCTGGGGTCACCTTTCCATGGTCTACGTACTCCGCGGTGCTAACTTTCACAACCTGGGTGCCACCTTTGCCTTGCTTTATCCTCATGGTCTCGGTGGATTGAAATCTCTCACAGCTCCTGATCTTATCCAAGCCCATCACGGATGGGGCAGGAGCGCATGGTTCTGGGGCTGTCGTAGGGTTGCCGGGCCTTCTTTCCCACCTGCTTTCTCTGGATAGGAGTCCGGGTTTCTCCAAGATGAGTTGGGCGGGGACAGGTGCCAGCTGCTGCTCTGATCCTGCTGTCCAAAGACTCCTCCAGCAGGCTCCAGGCTGGCCCAGATGTGAACCACATAGGAAATCTCTATGTGGAGCCAGCTTTCTCTCCACCTAAGCTTGTCTCTTGGCGGAAGTTCGGGAGAAAAGGTGCGGGCTGGTACTCCCCTCCTGGAGCCAGTGGATTCCTGTCAGCATTTGTCTTGACTTGGCGCCATCTAGAGGCTTGTAGAGTCCTGGCACCCGACAGAATCCCATTGTCTCTGCAGGAACTGCTAACATAGCATCTTTTTGTTTTTGGAGGGGTGGGGGGGGGGGGCAGGAGAGGGAGGTGTTATTGATAGAGAATCAGCTGCCCTTCCTACAGCAGCTTCCCTAGTCTCCACTGCTGAGAAAGGGAGCCCCTTGCTGCAGCAGCCTGGAAAAGGGTGGAGATTTCTGCTTCCTCTTCCCATTGTGTGTTTCCTGTGCCCGAGCTAGTCAGCTGGGGTTCCGTTGTCTTGAACCTGGGGGCAGGAGGGTGGAGAGGATCTCGCTGACATGGCACCTTTCAAGGCCACAGCAGTTGAGTGAAGGTGGGCTGTGTATGTCCTGGGGTGGCTTTAACTGAGCCAGGGGCACCAAGTAGGCAGTACCAGTGTTAGTGTTAAGGGACATTATGAAACGAAGATTCTCAAGCCCAAAGTAGCTATTCCCAGCCTGGCTGGGTTTCCATGGCAACGTCAACTTGACCAGCTCTTCCCACTTAATACTAAGAGCTGTTGTGTCTGTGTGTTCAGGGCTTGAGAATGGTTTCAGATTCCATCACAACAAATATCAAGGTCACTATCAAATTGTTTTGTTAGCTCCAGAATTTCACAATATTGAACATTGCTGAAAATGTGTGCACAAATAGAGATTTTTGTGATTATTTACCATTTATCTTCCTACCACACTCAAGGTGATGTGTGGGTGACTCAGAAATGAGTGGCAGTAGCATCCGTCACCCACACTGCTGGGGAGTGGCACGCTGGGGCTTGACCTTCCATGCAGAGACGTCGTCCCTGCCCTGCCAGGGTGCATACGTTAGTTACCTGCCAGACAGAATGAAGCCAGCTGAGCTGGAAGGGTAGAAAATGCAGGGTGGAGGGCTTCGTGGAAGAGATGGCACCTGAGCTGTGGCTTCAGGGAGGACCAGGATTTCAGGAGGCGGAGAAAAGGGCTTTGGGTTCCCTGTTCATCTCACACGCACCCCTCATCCTGGCCTTCGCCAAATATTATCATTCGTTCTTGCCCCACGTCTTCCCCTCCTCCTCTTATGACACCGCCAGCCTCACCACCACCTATTTAGAGTCCCTCCGGTCCAGCCAGTCCTGTCCTAGGTCCTTCGTGCCAGAGGGACGTAAAGCTAGCCCTGTCTTGGTCCAGAAGTTCTGAGCCTAAGGACCTTTGGTTCCGGGGCCTCATTAGCCCCGTAACTACTTGTAAAGCTCCATATGTGCAGTTTAGTGTACAGAGAAGACCAGCAGCTTCCATCAGATTGTCAAAGGGATGTGGGACCCAAGTGGTTCAGGGCGCTGGCTCCCGTCTTACCATTCCCACTGGGAGACGGGGTGCCTTACAGCTAGAGGTGGTAAACATCCTGGGATCGTGCCTCCTCTTGTCTGTCGAGATAGCTGCTTAAGGTCACAGGGGTGTTCCTCACTCACATCCTGGCACGTACCAGGCCCTGTGTGGGACAGGGACAGAGGAGTGTGTAGTCCCTGCCTCGGTCTGGCGGGGTAGGAGGCATGAAACAAGTTACTGCAGGGTCACGCCTCCCGGAGAGAGATACCCAGAATCTTCCATTCCAAGCCCAGCGGAGTGAAATCTTGGCCTTGGATTCGTTTTGTACCTGAGGGAGAGGTAGAGGGTGCATGCTGTACGTGCTTGCGTGCTTCACTGAGAGGGTGCTGTGACCTTGAGCCACTTTTTTCCTCTGCTGGTGGTGCAGGTGTGCAAGATGGTCGAAGGCCATCAGATTTTCCTCCAGGCACTGTGTGGGGCGGCAGCAGGTCCAAGCCTAGAGCCTGTCTGATGGCCTGGGATGACGTGGGCAGCAGGGCGGCACGGCCAAGGCAGGGGCTGTGTGTGGGATCGAGATCCCTGACAGCAATTTGTGTGACCTTGGGCCCATATTCTTACTTCTCTGAGCCTTAGTTTCTCTGTATACTGTGAGGGGTGTGGCGAGCTAACCTCTAGGCTGTGGCCTCTGGCTGTCCCCTTCTCTTCCTCCCGAGTTCTTAGGGTATGTGTTAGTTCTAAATTGGTTCTAAATTGCCTGGTCTGTGTAAAGATTTTGCCTTGGTTCAGCTGGCCTGAAAATGCCTCTTCTGAACCCGTCTTGCCATCTCCGTCAGCTGAGACCTCATTTCACAAGTATGACATGTTAGCTGGGGGGGGGGGGTCCTTGCCCTGTAGAGGGCCCCTCACCACCCGAGTCGTCCTTCAAAGAGGATCTGAAGCCGGAGAGCGCTGCGGCCTGGCAGAAGGCAGGGGACCCGGAGCAGACGTGGGGGACCGGGAGACGGAGCCTGTGCCCGGCCGCCCTCCCCCCACCGGTCTTACGTCCTTGGCGCTGCCTCTTGGCGTCGCCCCAGCCAGCGTGTAGGGTGAGCCTAGTGCGGTGAGGGCTGCACAGACAGCAGCTCCGAAGCTGCCCCGCTAGCACTCTGGCCTGTGCAGAGGAAGAAATCACTGGCGTCCCGAGCACCGGGAAGAAGATTCGCTTGCTTGAGGGGGGAGGTGAGCGAGATGAAGTCAGAAGGTGGTCAGCAAGATGGGCCGTGTTTTTCGTGAGACAGACAACAGAGGGCCGGACCCTGCACCGAGAGGCTTCCTGTTGTCTCCTTGACTTCCTTGCTCCTCCTGCCAAACCCTGTGCTCCCCAGCTCTCGTGAGCACCTGCACGCTGAAGCTGGCTAGAGAAAGGGAGGGGAAGCATGAGTAGGGGGGACCATCTAGGTCTTCGTTGGGCACCTTGCTGCCGCACCACGTGGCATTCCTGAGAAAGGGGCGTGAGTTACTATCGAGGCAGCCTGGTACCCCCACCTCTGCCTCCTCCTCCTCCTCCCCCTCCTCTCCCTCCTCCCAAGGAAGACCAAGGGAGCCAGCATCCCTGTGGCACCATGGATGGGAAGGAGAAGACCAGCACCTGTCACTCCAGCCCCGCTTCCTGCCTCTAGTCAGGATGGCAGAGACCCGCTTTTGGGTGAAGGCGCCCTAGGGGTCAAGTGCCTGATGAAAACACACAGCTGCGTTTGTGCCGCACCAGCGCCCAGGAGACACCTGGGCCGGGCTTGCATCTGTAAGGGGGCGCAATCACTTTTTTATGAAGTGAGATTCTGAGCCCTGCCCGTGCTTCTCGGGTGTCAGGACGATCGCGCATCCTCCCTAGAGCAGTGTACTATTTTTAAGTAAACTTTTTACTGAAGTTTAACAGTAAAAAGTATTTGAAATTCAAGGCCGGAGACAAAGCGTGCTCTCAAGGTGGAACCCTTAAAATAAATCTTAGGCGCAGAGCAGTGAAGGTGATAATGACCCCACCCAGTTCGCTCCCTTGGCTTTTCAGTCATTTTCTAACAGACAGACACTATCAAAACACTGTTGTTATCAAGTCCCAATCTTGAGTCCTAAAACTCCCCAGTTTCATGACCGTGAGCCTACCGGCAAAAGCTCTGGGTCGCTCCGGCCCTGCCTGTCTCTGTGGCCTCCCTTCCCGCTGCTTCCTGACATTCGGACCACCTCCAGATGCTTACTGTGTGTGTGCTGTTCCTTTCACAGTATGGCACCACCATCCCCAGCCCCTTTTACAGACAAGGGCCTGACACTCACATGTGTCACTGACCCAAGATCCCACAGGTGGCGGGTGTCAGGGACAGAATTTGTACCCAAGACCGTGTGGGTTGGGTTTGGCTCTGTCCCACCGCATGGCCCTGGCCCCCTGTCCCTTGCCGCCGCCCCCCCCCCCCCCCCCCCCCCGTTCGTGCACCACCTGTCCTTCCTCGCCCAGCTCGAGCCAGGCTCCTCCTGCGCTTCCCCAAACCGTGACCCTCTAGGGGCAATGCCTACCGCAGAGGTTCTTAACTTGGAGGCCACAGGCTTCCTAAGGAATGTGATGGGTTTGGGCGAGTCCTTGAACTCCAGAGGTTGTAGACGGGGTTGTACACGGCCTATCTGGGGAGAGGTTCTGGAACGCACATCCAGCCCAAAGGAGTCTGTGCCCCCAAACCAGTCGGGAACCATCGTATTTTTTTAGCGATCCCCCAATTCATCCACCCCCATAACCGTAAGTGTGGGATTGCTGTTATCTCTTCCTGGGCCCTACTCTAGTTTTTCTGAGTGCTAGAGATCACCTTCAGTTCTAAGAAGTAGCCACAGGGGGCTCTTTCCATGCTCGGAGAAATCTGTCTAGGCTGGCTCTCCTAGCCAAGATAAGCCGGGCGTATTCAGGGAAGGGAACTGGGATCCCAGGGAAGACGATATCCACAGCCAGTCAGTGATGTTTGAGTCCCAGCTCTGTAACCTCTCTGGGTATGAGATTCCTTATCCCTCAATAGGGCGACAAGCCCCTTCCTCGTAGGACAGCAAAGACTTGCTGAACCAGGCCTGGTGTGGATAAGCCCTTACTCGAGTTAGCTTGTTTTCACACTCCCACTACATTAGGATTCCATGGTGGGCGAAGTGTGGGTGGTGGTGGGGGAAGGGGGTGCATAGGCCCTTTGATGAACTGCATGAGAATTCCCCCACTGTTTCCATCGGCTCCTCCAATAGGGGGATGTGTAGGGGGTCCTTGTGTCTCTAGGGAAAGGACAGAGCCCTGGTCTTGTGACAGACTCCCTCCCTAGACAGTCTGTGGGCATGGGTGGGTGGCAGTGCTCACCCGTCTGCTCAGGAAGCACGCGGGCTTTCTGCACCGGGATTCCTGTCTCCGGGGGCAACCGGATGAGCGAAGAATGGTGTTCTGTATGGGGAGTCTGTGTGGATCGTTGAGTCTCGGGTGGTGGGGGGGGCCAGGAAGCCCCGGGCGCACAGTGCTCCCCTTCAGCAGGGGCCTGGGACCCCGAGGTGGGCCCGGTTGCTGGGTCGGTGCCACCGCCAGGTGTGCCCGCTGTGGGCGCAGACTTACGGGGGGAAGAGTGGGGCTGACCTGGTGTAAGAGCCCTGGGCCACCCCTAGGCGGCCCCCGGCCCACCAGTCTCACCACCCGCCCGGGACTGCCATCTCTCGAGCCCGTAACACCCACCAGCTGTGGCCATGGAAGTCTTTGGTTTTCTCTTCCCTCAGAAATCAATGACCGGGAGCAGAAGTTGCACGCCCTTAAGGAAGTACTCAAGAAATTTCCAAAGGAAAACCACGAAGTCTTCAAATACGTCATCTCTCACCTGAACAAGTATGTGGCCGGGCTTGCCCTCGGGTCTTCCCTCCACCTGAAATCGCTAGTCAGGGGCCGGGCCGGTGAGCAGCAGCGTGACGCAGAGCAAGGCCCTGTCCTCAGCCTGGCAGTGATAGGGCTGCCGTCTCCCTCCTCAGTAGGCCACGGCTGGCTCACCAGGGGCATCCTGGGGTCTCGACTCCTCCTCCCATGTCCGTCCTGCTTCTGTCTGAGAGGCCCGTGTGGCCTCGGGCATGCCCAGGGTCCTCCGCGGTATGTGACAGAACACTGCCAAGGTACGTGTGCTGTGAAGAAGCTCGAACCCGTCGAGTACGTGCAGGAGTGTGGGCAGGAAGCCTGTAACTGTTTCCCGGATTTATGTACAGACAGAGTAGGTTGGTTTTCCAGGCAAACCTGTTCTTCTCTCGCCAGAGTAGTGTTTGATGGGGTTCCTGCTCCCTCTCGGTGCAGCCAGAGCAGTGGCACACACTTTGAGGCCCGGGCGATTGTCCCTGAGGTAAGACCTCAGAGTCACTCCTCGGGGGCTGGCCCTGTGGCGACACCGAGGCAGAGGACCACCCCTAGAGGGTCTCCGACCTCGGCTTCCAGGCCAGGCCCGGGAGAGCTGTGCTCGGGCCTTTTCTCTGTTCAGGCTGTAGACGGGCAGGCGGGCAGAGCAACCTGGGCTGTCAGTGACCACGAGCACACATGGGACAGGGCAGGGTCCCTGCTGGCAGAGAGCCTCATCTGGGGCCCCCTGCCCTGTGGAGCCCTGACCGTGAGTTTGGTGTCGCCCACAGAGTCAGCCACAACAACAAGGTGAATCTCATGACCAGTGAGAACCTCTCCATCTGCTTCTGGCCCACCTTGATGAGACCCGACTTCAGCACCATGGACGCCCTCACGGCCACGCGGACCTACCAGACAATCATCGAGCTCTTCATCCAGCAGTGCCCCTTCTTCTTCCACAATCGGCCCATCAGTGAGCCTCCCGGTGCCACGCCCAGCTCCCCCTCCGCCGTGGCTTCCACCGTCCCCTTCCTCACCTCCACACCTGTCACGAGTCAGCCGTCACCCCCCCAGTCGCCTCCACCCACGCCCCAGTCTCCCATGCAGGCCCTGCTCCCCTCCCAGCTGCAAGCCGAACACACGCTGTGAGCCACCGAGGCCTGGGGCCAAAGGTGACCTTCTCTCTTCCGCGGGGTGGCATGTGGCCTTGAACAAAACCAGGTCCACTGGGGTAGGAGTGGGGAGAGTGTCCCCTCTCCCCTGTTACCTTCTCAAGACCTCAGCGGTAGCACCAGCCCCAGTCCACACCTTGTGCTGGGCCATCAGGCTCCCCGAGCCCGGCGCTGCAGACCCCGGAGCTGGCCGTAGGCAGCAGCCAGAGGGCGCCCTGCTCTCTGACTTGGACCTTCTTGAGGACCGAACTGGCCAGGCAGTGGCCCCCGTGACCCTCTACACGCTCACTGCTCCCCAGACCACTTACCCCGCCTGCCCGTGCACAGCAGCCTCAGGGCATCGTTCACCGCTTGGACAGAGCCCCGGCCTCTGCCAGTGGAAGCAGGTTCCGAGATTTGGGCTGCCCCGGGGCGGGCTCATCGGTCCCTGCAGAAAACAATTCCCGTCCGTTTTGTCCACCTCTTTCCACCTTCCGCGTCTGCACTTCCACCCCCGTCAGGGTGGCACCTGTCCGGTGGCCTCCTCGGGAATGCGCGGGCCGCGGCTCTGTCCACCCAAGGTACCGTGCTGAGGGTGTAGCCCCTGCAGGTCAGAACCGGGGGAGGGCGGCTGTGTGCCCGGACCAAGAGCGTGGGACTCCCCTCCACTTGCGCACGCCCCCTCCCTCTTCACAGGATCTGGCCTACGTTCCCTTTAAAACAAGGGAACGCTGGAAGAAAAACGGAAAACCCCTCCGATAACTCACAAAAGAGAAAGGAAGAAAATCCAGACCTCAAGACTGAGCTCTCCTCCCACCTCTCGGAGAGGCAAACGGGGGGCGGGTGGCCCTTGCCTTGGTAAAAGCGAAACAGGGATGCCCAGGGGTGGCTGCCAGGAAAGCTGTTGGGGTCCCACTGATACCCTGTCAGCAGATCCCCTTTTCCCAAGAAGACAGTTTAAGCCCTTGGTGGGAGAGCTTGGGAGACCAGCCTGGATCCTGGTCTGCTTTGAAACACACTACAGTGCTGTGGAAACACTATTCTGTGCGGGGTGTGTGTGTGTGTGTGTGTGTGTGTGTGTGTGTGTGTGTGTGTGTCTCCCTGTTAGGGTGCAGCTGAGGGCGCTGGGGGCACCTGGGGCTTGGTTTAGTCCTCCTCATCCCGGGCCACCGAACACCACCAACCCAGTGCTTAGGGCACTTCACGGGAAGTGGGTGACATACGGGGAAGTGTGGTCCGGGTTCCTGCACAGGGACTGAGGGCCTGGGGGAGCAGAAGTCACAGAAGCAGTCGGAGTCGTGAGGAGGGTGCCGGGCCTGCCCGTCACTACAAGCCCCGTGGCTTTCCCCGGCCCTTCCTGGGAAATGGCCGCCTCCTCAGCCTCCGTGCCCTTCCCGCCTTCCCACCTTCCCACTGGGAACCCTTCGAGTGCCCACCCGTCTCTCCAGTGCAGCCGCCGTGCTAAGGCTGCTACAGATACTGGCTGCCCTCCACTCCTCGTGGCTGGGCCGTGGCCTCTGCAGCGGGGGAGCCTGGCACAAAGGCGCCCCGGGCCCAGGTCGTGGGGCTCGGGGCCCTGCGTGCCACACAGCCTCCGGGCCTCTTTGCACTTTAAGAAGCAACGCCTGTGGTGGGTTCCCCGATGCCCTGGGTCCCCTCAGCCAGTGGCCTGACAAAAAGCTGCCTCGGTCTGGCCCCAAAAACTTCCTGTTGGCCGGGGGGGGGGGGGGGGGGGGCCTGCGCTCGCCAACTGCTCCCTCTGGATAAGCTGGATACCTTACTGTTCAGAGTTCTCGTACGGCAACATAAGGTGCTTGGAAAATACTACCCAGCAAGTTTTACCGCCTCTTTTTAACACTAGTCAAAAAGAAACCCAAGGTACACAGATGTTTTACATAAATGCTGGGTGAGGGCTCTCTTTCCTGGCCGATCTGCACCTGAGGCTTTAGGCCCGGGTTGGCTTGTGGGTGATTGTGGTGGCAGACCCGTGGCTCTGGCTCTCCAGCTCCCTCCACTCTAAGTCCCGGGCAGGCGAGGAAATGACTCCACAGAATTAATCTCAGCCTTTTTCTAGATCGTGCCCACCTGTCCACGCCCCCCCCCCCCCCCCCCCCCCGCCCCAAGGCAGCCCTTCAAGGTATTGGGTGTGCGTGGCCTGGGACCACCTTCCCTCCTGTGGACGGGGACAAAAGTAGCCTGATCCCCACCCACTGCCTGTTTCCTCGGCTGCCCACTTTGTGCTGGTGCACCAGGCCAGGTGCCCCACGTCACCACCTGCCACCTCGGCTGTGCACGGGGGCTCCACAAGCCCCCAAGTTCCCCTCATTCTTGAGACTAACGGATGTATAGATGGTGACTTTTGTGGGGGGCGGGAGCAGGGGGCGCGCTGGGAGGAGGAATACTTGCTTTGTGCTCTTGCCCTCCCCCTCCCCCTCCCCTTCCCCAGAGTAGCAGGAGCCGGCCTTCCCCAGGGCAGCCTCTGGGCCGACGGTGCCCCCTGGCAGCCAGCTCAGGGAGCCCCTTCGTATGCCTGCCCTGTGCCCTGCCGGGGCTTTAAAGGGTGTGGGGGGCGGACCTGGTGGCCCGTGCCCCACAAGAGCCACAGTGCACAGGAAGTGCCAGGGACCGAGCTTCCAGTTTTCTGCTGCTCCAGACTCCAGGCTCGGACTAGGGGGTGTTAGTCTTGTCACTCTGAGTTGGCGTTGCCACTAGTGGTAGTTCTGGGCCCTGGGCTTCCCCCTCGGTCGGGAGTGAGCGTCCATACCAAATGGGCACTTGGGTAAGACCCAGAAGGGCAAGTCTGGGCCCATGTCAGGCCGTGCGGCTTTAGATGGGTCGCTCCCCACCCCTCCGGTGCATGCGGCGCGGTCAGCTCTGAAGTGTTTTCACAAACGATTCTCGTGCGAGGTGCGCCACGGCTCTGGAACCGAGGGCAGGACAGGCATTAATGAGCCTTGGCCGAAATGGGTGAGCAGGTCAGCAGAGGTATGGGACTTGCTTCCCGCCCGACAGCTAAATAGCAGTTTGCCTGGGAGCGCTCTGCCTGGCCCGCGCCTGACATCCACAAGAATGTGGTGGTGATATTCAGTGGAAATGAACAGCCCTTGGTCGTGAGCAGAAGGCTCCTTCTAGAAGGCTCTGACAACTGAGGAAGGGGTCGCGGCGTGGCTTGCGAATTCGCCCCGAGTTCTTGGCTGTGTTGTGTTGGGGATCACACGCGGCACATTTATTCCTGCTCTCTGTTGAGTCGTTCTTCCCGTCACTTGACGTGCTGGAGTGCTGAGAGATACTCCGTACGGTTTCCTGTGTCTACACCTACCGCCACCCTGCTCTTCCTGCTGCCGGGTGTGATCCTTCCCGCCGAGCGTGTTGGTCTTTGCCAGGTGGGCAGAGGGGGCCGTCCTGGGAGCAGCGCGCCTCCGCCCCGGGCCCCGGGTCTCGGGAGGGAGGCCTGGAGGGCGTTCCAGCCTCGGCCCCGAAACTTGAAAACCACACTGGGTAGAAGCCCTCTCCCTCTGTGCCCCCTCCCGCTCCTGCGAGGACAGCCACACTGCCTTGGGGTTCCCGAGAAAGGAGTGGACGCTGGTTCGCTGCCGCCCGCCGAGGGCTCTGCCCACCGTTGCTTCTCCAAGAGAAGGAAGCCCCAGGGACCTGGGCGGCTTTCTGGGGGCCGGGCTCCACATTCCTGTGCGGTGGGCACGGTGCGCCCTGGGGGCCGGGACAGCGGGCGCTGCACTCGCTCCCGGGCCCTGCCGCCTCGGCGGACGGTGGACGAGGAGCCGCCCTCCTGTTGCTTGGCAGGTTCAAGCCACTCGTTTGCGCTTAGGTGAAAGGACCGACCGAGTCGAGTCCGGGACCGCTGGCCCCGGAGAGGGGGCGGCATGGGGGGAGGGCCGCCGGCCCCCGAGTCAGGAGCCGGGAGCCACGTCCGCCCGCCACCCTGGGCCGGCGCCCGCGGCAGTGATGTTCCACTTTCATGTAGTCAAGACAGGGCGTAAGTTATTGTTTGCATAAAAAAGAATCCTGTTCCCTGTGTACATTAAAAAAAAAAAAAAGGCAATGTCTCTGAATTGTATGGGAATAAAACTTGTTTGAAAATTTGGAATAGTGCTGCTGCCAGCTTATTTTTCTGGTACTTGTATTTTCACATGTTAAATGATCTTTATATATGTTGAATTAACAAATATTTTGAGTTTCCTGAGGGAAAAAAAGCATATTAATGGTATTGAAATGTGTTAGTAGTCTGGCCGTGTGCCCAAATTTCTGTTTTGCAGCAAAAGTGGAGAACTGTATGTAAAGAAAGTATAACAATTATTTCTTTGTATTTTAGGGGCTTTAACCAGGACATCATCCTCTAGTTGGTGTTAGGAATGTTTGCTTAATTTCCAGACCCCCTTTTTTTTTAAAAAAAAAACACGTTGTGGGTTTTTGAGGCTCCAACCCGATTAGTGCATGGTCAGCCATCAATCAAGGCTGAAGCATCTCTGACTGAGGTGGTTTTGTTTGGTTTTGTTTTTTAAAATCATGTATTTGCTACAAAGTAATGTATTCGTCTCAATGGGAATGGTGTAAAAACTGAAAAGGCCTTATGTGATATGTATCATAGTTAATAAATCAATCTTGTAAAAAACCAAACCTGAGAGACATGAAGGCGGCCCCTCCTGCCGGGCCCAGAGCACCTTCCCCCGCTCCCCTGCAGGGCACAAGGGTCCCAGAGCACCTCCCCCTCTCCCCCCACCCCCCGCAGGGCACAAGGGTCCCTGAGCACCCCCCCACACTCAGGGGACAAGGGTCCCTGAGCACCCCCTCCCCCCCCCCCATAGGGGACAAGGGTCCCAGAGCACCTCCCCCATTCCCCCTGCAGGGCACAAGGATCCCTGAGCACCCCTCTCTCCCCCCCCCCCCGCCCACAGGGCACAAGGGTCCCAGATTACCTTCCCCCACTCCCCTGCAGGGCACAAGGGTCCCTGAACACCCCCTCCCCCCCCCCCTGCAGGGGACAAGGGTCCCTGAGCACCTCCCCCACACACAGGGCACAAGGGTCCCTGAGCACCTCCCCCCCGCCCCACAGGGCACAAGGGTCCCAGAGCACCCCCAGGAGAAGACCTTGCTGGGGGTGCTGCTGGGAGTTGACTTCCTGGGCAGCCGTGGAGTGTTAGCCTCTGTTAACCGCCCACGTTCTGGACAGTGCTCCTCCCACAGGAGCCTCAGTCACCCAGATCTGGCTACTCTGCCCCCTCCCCTTCTAGGCTCCGTAGGTCCACTCGCAGCCATGACCTTCCTGTCCCTACTGCCTCCGTTCCAGCACAGGCCCAAAGTCCAGCTCACCTGGCCTGACGACAACCCCAAGCCCTAAGTGGCCTCCCTGCCCTCAGTTTTGCCCCTTCTAATCCTTCATTCCCCAAAGTTAATCCAGAAGGAGACCTATGGCAGGAGTGGAAAACAGTCCCCATACGAGCCCCCTCCCCTTCCTGTGCCTGCGGTAGATGTGGCTTGTTGACCACGGCACCCACGGAGCTCGAGCCCAGCAGGCCTTGAGAGGCAGCCGCTGGCGATCAACAGAGCTGGCACTGGAGAGGCCACCTGCTCGCACGGGCTTCTGGCCGGGCTGTCACTCAGATGCTGTGACATCCATGCTGGAGCCCCTCGCCCTGGATTCAGCCTGCCTCTCCCACACTCCTCCCAGCAGCTCCCGGGCATCAGTCAAAATCACGCACGTCCCCGCATGTTGTGGCTGCTTCCCACACCCAGGTCTTTGTGCTGTCCCCTTTGCCTGGAACCCCTGTCCACGTGCCCCCACACCTCACCTATATCCTCACCTGACCCCTCAAAGCTAGTCGCGGTCTAGAAATGCTTCCCTGACCCTTTCACACAGTGACTCTCCCAACGGCTATTATTTGCCTGCTCTGGGGACTTCTGTAACTCCCCGTAAATGCCTGAGCATTTGTCCTCGTTTAAAACAAAATTCTCTACAGTATACAGTTGGTACTCAATGGTGCGCTGGCATAAACCTGCCCATAGCTCTCCACGTTCAGGTTGTGTGTACCTATATACTTGCACCTCTCAGCTGCCACCCACCCGACTGGAGGGCTTTGGGGAGCAGGGCCTGTGACTCCCCCCCCCCCCCACATGTCCTCGCGAGCTGCCATGAACACGGTGATCCCTTTGGAGATGGCAGTGGTCTCAACCTCGCCCTTGACTTGATTCTCCATCTATAAGCCGACCTCTCCCATGTGACTCTCCAGCTCTGCTCCCAGCACCGCACTCACCCACCTGCCCGTGACACGGTACTTGGTGACTCCACTGTGACACACCCACAGCCAAACCCCTGACCCTTTCTCCTAAGCTGTCCATCTCCTACAAGCCAGATACCCTGGAGGCCTCTGCGTGTCCTTCTCCCTTTCCCATCGACCCGGACCACCTCCACGGTCCGTTGTACCTTCCGCATAGCTGTCCGGTCTGGCCACTTTCCTCCACGTCCCCTGCCACCATCCTGTTTCAATCTCACCTAGGTGTCTGTCCCGGCCCCTTCCCTGGCCTTCCAACGTCCCATCCCACCCCCTCCCTTCCACCTCCTCAGGCAGCCAGAGGGAGCTTTCCAAAACAGATCTGGCCCTGCTACTCCTCCCTCAACCCCTTCCAGGGCTCCCCAGATCCCTTAGAGGAGAGCCCCAGCATTTCAGCCTGCCCACCTCTGGGGGGAACCTTCCCTTCCCCCTGCGTTCCAGCCTTCAGACTCCCAGGGGACCCGCCCCCTCCGGCCGTCTGCAGGGCTGCTCCCTCCCGGAACACTGTCCTCCCCTCCTGGCCACCCCTCCTCGCTAACACCCTCCTCCTCAACCACCGACTTGCTCAGCAAAGCCCTCTGCGACCCCAGACCAGGATGGACCCATTTGCTTTCAAGGAAAGACAAGCTCTCGTCTTTAAGAGCATTCTTCTCAGTTTGTTACTCATTCAAATTGTTATTTGCCACTTAACACACTCTTCCTGAGCACCCACTCTGTCTGCACCAGGCCCCCGAGACACAACTGGGAACGGGCATCTAGTGAAACCCACAGTAAACAGGCAAAGAAATGAATGTGTGCCATAATGTCAACCAAGCACAGATAAGGAACTAAGGATGTGGATTTGGGGCCGCAGGGATGCTTTTGAGGGTGGTCAGGAAGACCTCTTGGAGGAGGTGACGGTGCAGCAGAGCAAGTGAGTGAGGCACTCGCCTCGGGTACAAAAGGGATACAAAGACTCCGGGATCAAGATAAAAAAAAAAAAATGTACCCAGGCGGTGTCTTTTTTTTTTTTTTTTTAAGTGCAAAAAAAAAAAAAAAAATCGGTGTTCACAATTTTAGATAGAACCGGATCGATAACGGTGTTGAACCATACCGAATGAAGCCTGAGGCCAGCGGAGAAATCCTAAGACGGCCTGGGGTCGGCAGGGAAATGGTGGTGGGTAGACAGGAGCGGGGACGGCCAAGTGGAGAGAGAAGGCAGGACCGGACGACTCCAGGGCTGACACTGATTACCCTCCGTGCCACCCCCACCCCCACGACCCTGCGACACCCAGCAGCCGGAGTCTGTTCCCCAAAAAGCACATCCTAGGCGCTCCCGAGCGCCCGCCGGCGAGTGCGGCGATGCTCCCCGCGGCCACCAGGGGTCAGCAGAGCGCCGCCTGCCCAGCCCCGGCCGAGCAGGACCGCGTGGGAAGCCGGGTTGGTGGCGATCTAAGGAAAGGGAGTCGAGGATTACGGGGACCGGTGGGGACCGGCGCGGGGGCGGGTTCTGAGAAATGGGGCTGGCAGCGGCCCAAGAGCAGACTGAGAAGCACGGGGACGAGCTACTGCTCCTGGTGTTTCTTCCACCCACCCATTTCTTCCTTCAGTCGCAGCCAGGCCACACGGGGCTACAAGCTCGTCCCCAGGGCGCTGCCGCGTGGTGAGGCTGGGTTGGATTTGCAGGAGTTCGGGGGAAGGAGAAGAAAGTGGGGACTGGAGAGATCGCTCCATCCCGCCCTCCGCCCCCCCCCCCCCCCCCCCCCCCGCCATGGGAATTACAGAGCACACAGTGGATGTAAATGTTAGCAAGGCGAAGAATCCTAACAAAAGCTAATGGTCTGGGGACACTTACAAGGTATCAGGCCTTGTTTGAGTCTTTTTGTTTTGTTTTGTTTTACTCTATCAACTCAGTTTTCACACAAACTCCAGGACGTTGTCATTATGCCCATTTTCCAGATGAGGAAACCGAGGCACAAAAGGGCCAAGTGATTTGTCTGACGTCTCAAGCGAGTGAGAGGGAGCCAAGGTTTGAAGAAGCCCGGCCATCAGACTTCCAAATGACCAGGCTGGCTGTCGGCACAGGGCCCAACGCGGGGCTTGATCCCACGGAACTGTGAGATCGTGACCTGAGCAGAAACCAAGAGTCAGACGCTTCACTGACTGAGCCGCCCCGGCGTCCCTCCTCCTCTGTCTCTTACGAGGACACTGGTCACTGAGGTTAGGGCCCACCCAGACGATCCAGGATGATCTCCCCTCGAGGTCCTTAATTTAATTACATCTGCAAAGACCCTTTTGCCAATAAGGTCAAATAAGATCACTTTTGTAAAGTTTCCAGGGTTAGGACGTGGACATATCTTTCTGGGGGGAGGGGGGCCACGACTCAACCCCCCTTCAACTCTTCTCCATATTATTATTATTATTATTATTATTGCTGGTGCTGGTATAATTCTTACTACCTTGAAAGGCAGTTCCGTTCGGGGCTGGAACCAAGTGAGAGACCCCGATGTGGAAAAGTCCGCAGAACACAGAAGGCAGTGACAGTGAGGGGTGGGCGCCTAATAATTGCAGAAGGCATCTTATCGTGGCCCCACCCCCCCTGCTGCCTCCCCAGTGAGTGCGCAGGCTCTTGTCCCCTCTTGGGGCGGGGGGAATCTGCAGCGTCCTGGAGAGAAAAGCCCTCCCTCTCTGGAAGGAGTGCCCTTGGACCGGAGGAGGCATCCCCACTGGCCGGTGGCCTTGCCTAGTGTCCCTCAGGGGCAGAGGACGAGCCCAGCGTGCTGCTGACTGTCCCTCTGTGCGCCCTGCTGTGACAAGCCTCCGGCTCCGTTCCATCGAGGTTCGTTTTCTTTCTGCACCTGTGGGCAGGTGGCAGGTGGCAGGGTAACCCTCGCCATCCTCTTTGAGATTAGAGTTCCTCCCTGACACCTTGGGTGGCCTGAAGGAGACAACATGGGGCCGGGAGATGGGAGCCACAGCGGGGTGAGGCAGAAAGCATCCGGGAGGACAGTCAAGTGTCAAGCTGGGTGATATTTAGATGTGGGGCCATTTATGGAGTTGGTGGGGGGGTGTTTTCTCTCACCCCCAACTTCTTCTTGCTAATAATTGTCAGTACTTGACCAGCCGACGTGACATCGTGTATGCGCGTGCGCCCGCACCCTGTAGTCTGTCCTCTAGCGCTTAGCTCCATCTGACACAGGATTTTCTTGTTTTGTCTGTTGTCCGACACCCCCACTAAGACGGGCGCTCAGGTGACAGGAACCTCTGCCTGTCCCTTCCCTGCTGGATCCCTAGAGCATCTGGTATACCGTCGGTACTCAATAAATGTTTCTGGCTAGACGGATCAAAAACAAAAGCGTGACAACTCTGGGGCCAAACTGCGCTGTCCAGATGTCATCCATGGATGACCCCTCGTCATCCATTTAATGGGCTTTATAATATACATATTTTAATATTTATTCATTTTTGAGAGAGAGCGGGGGGAGGGGGGAGACACAGAATCCCAAACAGGCTCCAGAATCTGAGCTGTCAGCACAGGGCCCAACTCGGGGCTCGAACCCACGAACGGTGAGATCATGACCTGAGCCGAAGTCGGACGCTTAACCGACTGAGCCAGCCAGGCGCCCCTAAAATATTTTCACTCTTAGAACTGAACACGACATCATCCTCTCAAGGAGAACGTTCCTGGGGTGCTGCACCCCACTAGCACCCCAGGGCCAGGGCAGACATCTCCCTGATGACCTAGGTCTCCCAATCCTTGGCCTTGGACAAGGCCTGGCTCTAAGGCCCCTCTGGGTACATGTTGGCGCACTGAGGACCCAATGCAGAAGAGGCAGATCAGACAGGAAGTAGGACTTCCTGAGAAGTGAAAGGGGGGGGGGGTCTCCAGAACAAGACGGCCCCGGGGGGTGGATGGGGGGTTTCATCCGCTGCTGGGACGTTGCCCCCTCGCGAGCTCGGACCCAGCACCTGCTCCTCTGACCGCCCCTGCCCCCCATCTCATTCAGGGCGGCCCTGCCTCCCGGCCTCTCCAGCCCACACCCCTGCGTCCGCGTGGCTCCTCCCCCCTCGCACCGGGTCTCCGGCAGGGCCCCCGCTGTCACCTCCTGTCTGGACTTTTCCAGTCTCTTCCTCAGCTGCCCCCCCCCCCCCCCCCGGCTTCTGCTCTCGCTCATGACATTTCTTTTCCCACTCAGCAGCCAAGATGTCTTTAGAAATGAGGAATTCGACCAGGCCCCGCCCCTGCCCCACACCCCCCCCCCCCATCACTTCTCATCTCCGTGGAGCCAACACCAAACCCCTCCCCCAAAGCCCCTGCCCATTGACTCCTCCCCACCCCGCCCCTTGTGCCTGCCTCCCCCCAGTCCCGCAGGGACCTTCTCTGTCTGGGTCACCGATGTCTCCCAGCCCTTAGCACATACTAGGTACTCCCCCATTTTTTAGGATCGAGCAGTTTGTTCATGTTTGTTCATATGTTCTCATTAAATGCATACGTGGTCCAAAAAAGTAATTAAAATAATCCCGAAGGCTGTACGAGGCAGAATAGATCTCCCCTTGCCGACCAGGTTGCCTGAAAAAAAGAACCCATTTCCTGAAATCTCACTAAATCTGGAGACGATCCACTTTTTTTTTTTTTTTTTGGAAGTCCGTCCACACCCAAAGAAAGATGGCTTGTTACCTCTTTGCTTATTTATGTATTTATGAGACAGAGGGGGCGCAAGTGTGCCAGGGGCAGAGAGAGAGAGAGCGAGAAAGAAGCAGGACTCGCCCAAAGCAGAGCCGGGCTCAGGCTCGCCTCACCTGGGGCGCGAACTCACGAACCGTGAGACCATGACCCAAGCGGGAAATCAAGAGTCAGTCGCTTCGCCAACTGAGCCGGCCCGGCGCCCCCCGCTTGACCCTGTTGAAATGGTTTTCAGCTCGCTGGCATTGTGGGACCAGCGCTTCCTATGTCTTATCGTAAATTACATCCTACAAACAAAAGATCCCACGAAACACCTCTGCCTGGTTGTTTGTAGGGATAATAACTAAGCGGTTATCGGGGGCCCACCCCCTGGTCCCCCGACCCTCCCCGGCCAACCACATCCTCTCCCTCTGGAGTCGTTTGGAGACTCAACGACCTCATCGCGTTCATCCTTCTCTCTCTCTTTCCCTAAGTTTGTGTGTGTATTTCTTTATTTATTTTAATTTTTTTTAATGTTTATTTTTGAGAGAGAGAGAGAGAGAGAGTCAGAGCACAAGCCGGGGAGGAGCAGAGAGAGAGGGGGGGAGCCACAGATACCAAAGCAGGCTCCAGGCTCCGAGCTGTCAGCACAGAGCCCGACGCCGGGCTCGAACTCACAAGCCGAGAGATCATGACCTGAGCAGAGGTCCGCCGCTTAACCGGCTGAGCCACCCAGGTGCCCCAGAATGAGAATGCTTTTTAAGTTTGTTTATTTATTTTGAGCGGCGGGGAGGGGCAGAGAGAAAGGAAAGAGAATCCCAAGCCCACCCTGTGCTGACCATGCAGAGTCTGATGCAGGGCTTGAACTCACGAACCACCATACAAGATAGGACCGGAGCCAAAGTCAAGAGTCGGGCACTCAACCAGCTGAGCCACCCAGGCACCCTGGAAGAATAAGGATGTTTAAGTAGAAGTCACTGGAACACACACACACACCCCACTCTCAGTGCGCACCAAAATCCTTGTTCCTCTCCTTGATTTCCCCCCGGTGACAGGGAGCTCACTATCTACCAAGGGGACATGTTATTTTCCCCCATTTCTCCCTTCCCCCTCAGGCCCCAGGTGCTAACTGCTCCCTGCTCTGCCGGCCCTGGGTGCCGCACCAGCCCTCCTGGAGGTCCCCAAACTTTGGTCAAGAGCCCTTGGTGAAAAGCTCAGTTCCCAGCTGGAGGTCCCCCGCCGGCTACACACCCCAGCCCAGACCCTCTCGTGTTTCTTCGCACCCCTGGCTTCGGAGCTGCAGAAGAATGCGGGTAACCACAGGGCAGCCCACCCATTTCACAGACGGGAAACTGAGACCCCTAGTGGTGTGCATATGAGTCTCCCGGCGACTCTGAGTAGTGTGGAGGTAAAAGATTTGGGGTACCTCCTTAGGAAAGACCAAAGAGCTTTATTTTTGCTTTAGCAGCCACACCAGACCGTAAAACTGAGAATCTTTTTTTTTTTTTTAAAGGCAACATTCATTTTTAAACAGCAGTAAGAAATCTATTACAGGTTAACATTAATAACGGTTTTAAAATTTATGTTCCCATACAAAACATGTTAGCGAGAAGACTGTCATTATCTCACACTTTTGCAGAGTTCTGTAAAGTCCGGCATTACGGAAGACAGCCGGACCCTCAAGGCCGCTCCTGCGTGGAGCCTATTGCGATATCACATGCCATTGCAGCTTCTGGAAAACTCCACCGGGCACCAGTGCCAGAACGAAGCGAAAAAGGCAGAAAAACATCTCGGTGTGCAAATCTGACCTAGAGAAGGTCTCAGGAACCAGTCGCCAGGTCACGCTTTGAGAACGTCCGGATGAACTTCTGTAACGCTTTCCGCCACGCTTTGAGGTGTGTACTAGGTGGAAATTTACCTTGTTTTACAAAGAAAAAAACGGGGCCCAGAGAGGTGAAGCTCCTTGCCCAGCGTCACACAGCAGTAAGTGGCAGACCTGGGGTTTGAACCTGAGCATTCAGGCCCTTAACCTTGACAAGATCTGTGTGTACGTAATCATAGATCAATTGCATAGCATGAGTGCTCCTCTCAGGGCCTGTCATGGCACTTCCCCGGGCCACACAGCCAGGAAGTGGTGACAGTGGCGATCGGGAGATAGGAGCCACTGATCTGGGCTCGAATCCCTACCCTGACGCCCTATCAAGTCTCGCCGGGGATAAACAGGAAAATATTATTGGCTGAGAGACCAACATAATCAGGCTGTGTGGTCTCTCTCTGCCTCAGTTTCCCGAGCTGTAAAATGGGTTTAGCAATAGAGCCCCGCTCAGAACTTTCCTATGGAGAAAAGAATTAGCAGAACGTAAGTGATCCCTGGCTGTTAATTGGTGATTGTGAACAGGTTGAAAAGTGTTCCCATCAGGGAGGCCTGGCTGGCTCAGTTGGTAAAGCATGTGATTCTTGATTGTGTGGTCGTCACCTTGGGCATAAAGCTTACTTTAAAAACACAAACAGGGTTCCCACCAGCTAGTGCACAGGACTGTTCGGAGGTGTGTGCCTCAGTGTCTCCAACTGTCCAACAGAGACAGGCCCATGCTCTCTGTGAGGCCCTGCCTGCCTGGCTCTCCTAAGACTCCATTTGCACTGGTGGCCTCGGGGTCTCCTAGGAGCGGTTAAGCTCCCGGAGGCCCTCATGCCAGGCCGCTGAAGAGGCTTGGGAGGGACAGAGGTGGACAGGGCCTGGCTTGGACGCCTGGATCCCGGTTCTCCGTGGGAGGCGCTACAATCCGAGTTCTTATTTATGATCTGATAGGAAGCTCGGACGTTGGGGTTCCCGTCCCTGTGATAGGGGGAGGATGTCAGATCCCAGGATCCTGATTTCTGAAGTTCTGCGGATACCTGGGTCCCAGTGCGTGAGACAGCCTAGGTCCAGACGCCAAAGCCTGGCCTCATGAGATGGGGGGCCCTCGGAAGGCGGGGTCCTCTTCTTATGGGGAAGGGATACTAACATCCTGAAATTCTCTCCTGGGAAAGGAGGGTCTCGACACCTGGCTTCGCGTCCCTGGCGCGGGTACTGAAGGTTAAGTCCTCCATCTACAGGGGGCTTGGGTGCACGGTACCCGCCGTGTCCCGAGGGGGCTGCTGGAGCACGGGGTTCTCTTGGACGACTAAGGTGCCAGCTCCTCCCGGTGGAGTCTGGAGACTCCGGGTTCCCCTGTCGGGGCAGGGAAGCTCCGACTCCGAGGTTCTCATTCCGGTGGGAAGGGGGCCGGACCCCCGAAGCTGCCGTGGGGGGAGAGGACTCGGACGCCAGGGCAGCTCGGGAGTCCCTGGCTGGGAAGCCCCTACCTCGGCAAAGGCCGGAGAGGCTGGCGTTGGGCGGGACCGAAGGGGCGGAGACTAGGTGGGCGGGGCTCCGCAGACACCGCCCCCGCCTGCCAGCGCGGTCCGCGCGTCTCCAAGTCTGCGAGGCCGCGGTGGGCGCGGAGAACCGAGCGCCACCGCACGCGCGCCCCGCCGAGCCCGGCCTGCCCCGGGGTCTATGGGGCCACCCCTCTGCGCCGCCCGGCCGGCCCCACGCCGCGCCCGGAGCTTGCCCTGCGGCCAGGTAAGGGGGCTGTGGGTCCTGCGGGTCGGGGACGCCTGGAGGCTGGCAGGAGGGGACAGGGAACTCCTGGGTCCTGCAGAAATAGGGGGGCCGGAACTCCAGCGTCCTGGGGGCTAGGGTGTCAGGACGCCCGTATCCTGAGGTTGGGGGAAGGGGCACACGGATGTTTGGGTCCTGGAGAAATAGGGGGCTGGGTACCTGGACACCAAGGTCTAGGGCATCTGGACACCTGGTTGGAGAGGCTTGGGGGCGGCCTGGATCCTGGGGGCAGGGTGGGGGAGGGAATCCTTAATGCCTAGTCCTGGAGGAATGAAGACCTGAGTGAACACGTTCCTGGTTCTGGAGGATCTGGATCCCGGGACACCTGGGCCCCGAGTGTCGGGTCCATCCTGCGGGCGTCCTCTGGCTGGTGCTCTGGCCACTGCGTCGGGGGCTGTGGCTCGCACGCCCGGGTCTTCGGAAAGGAAGTTGCGGTTGCGGAGATCTGGCGGCCCGGACACATGGCCCCACCCCTAGGGGCTGGGGGGTGGGGGGTGGTCCCTGGGCCGGGCATGGGGTGGGGTCCCTGCCCTCTCCCTCCCCCCCTTACCTCCTTAGCCCAGCCCGGGAAATGGGCGCCCCGCGGATGCGAGCGCTCGGACTCGTGGGATGGGCTAGGAGAGCGGATCCCCGGAACAGAGGGCTCTGGGGGCAGGAGCCGGGAGCAACTGGGCCCCGGCGAGGCGCCTGCCCCCCGCCCGCCCGGCTTGGGCATGCTTGGCACGCAGCGCGCGGGCCGGTCGGATCCGTATGCGCGCCGCGTGCGCCTATTGGTATGCGGGAGCCGGCCCGGCGCGGGCGTGAGGCGGCCGCGCTGGCGGGCGGCGCGGGGGAGGCGGCGGCGGCGGCGGCGGCGGCGGCGGCGGGGCACGTCCTCGCCCCGAGCTTCGCCTGGGGCCGGGCAGGGTGAGAGAGCGGCGGGCTCCGTCCCGGGGCCTCCGGGGAGGAGAAACTGAGGCACCATCCGGCCCCAGCTCCTTGCTGGGACCCCGAGCCCCTCACGGACCTCAGTTTTCCCCAGCAGGTCCCCGGGGTACCCCCGCAGGCACCGAGCGCTGCCTTCCCGCGGCAGGAGACGCGGGTCTCGAGGCTGCCCTGAGTCCGCCTGAGCCCGCCCCCCACCCCCCCGCGGAGATGGCGACCCCCTACCCCAGCAGTGGCGGCGGAGGCGAGGTCAAGTGCGGGGGAGGTCGTGGCCGCAGCGTCCCGTGGGACTTTCTGCCTGGGCTAGTGGTCAAGGCCCCGCCCGGACCCTGGTGAGCAAGGCCCCGCCCCCCGGGCCGTGGCCCCGCCCCCAAGGGCGTCCTGGGAGAATTCACACTCGGCTTTCCGCCCCGCCCTCCGGAGCTAGAATTTCTTACCCCGGGAAGCTCAACCTTTGTTCTGCAAACAACCCCCACCACGTTCTGTTCCTACCCCCCTTCCTCAGAGTTCATACCCAACGTTCTCATTTCTCCCCTCTGCCTCCTCCCTCCCCCCGCCCCAGAATTGATTTACACCCCGGGGTTCTGTCCCCACGGCCGGGTGCAGCATCCACACGCGGGTTCCGCCCCCACCTCCAGTGTCGAACCCACTTCCCACGTCCCGACCCCGTTCCGAGGCCCCGAGGGCAGGGCTCCCCCAGGCCGCGGACCCCTGAGCGCCGGGGGCCCCGCTGACGCCCCCTCCGCGCCGCCCGCCCAGCCTGCAGGCGCAGCGCAAGGAGAAGTCCCGTAACGCGGCGCGCTCGCGGCGCGGAAAGGAGAACCTGGAGTTCTTCGAGCTGGCCAAGCTGCTCCCGCTGCCCGGAGCCATCTCGAGCCAGCTGGACAAGGCGTCCATCGTGCGCCTCAGCGTCACCTACCTCCGCCTGCGCCGCTTCGCCGCCCTCGGGGCGCCGCCCTGGGGACTGCGGGCCGCGGGGCCACCGGCCGGCCTCGGTGAGTGCGCGTGCGCAGGGGACGGGGGCCGGGGCGGGGGGGGGGGGGGGGGGGCAAGTGGGAACGTGAAGGGCCCACCAGCTTTTGCCCAGTTCCTTCTTGGCCGAGAGGGAGCACGAGGTTTGGAATCAACCAGATCCTCTGTGTGTCCCTATCAGGTGGCTTCTAGTCTCCGAGCCTCCGTTTATTCATCTGTTAAATGGGCACACGACGTAGGGATGAGTTCATGAATTTTGGCCACCAGGGATCAGACCACTAGTAAATGCTATTATTTTTATTAGGGAAGATGAATCGTTTTCACAAAGGAGGCCCGCAGCCCCATGGGCGGGACAGAGGGGGCCCAGCCTGGGCCTCCTATCCACTCATGGGCAAGAAACCCCCTCACTCAGACTTGAGCACAAGGACTCTGGAGTCAGAATTCCCAGTTTGGGAAAGCGGGAGGGAGACAGTATAATGCGGCAGGTGAGACGGAGAGAGCTTCAGAAAGACTCTCCAGGGTCCCTGCCCACCCTCCCACCCCCATCCCGGCCACTCCCCAGCGTTGTGACCCTGGGCAGGTCGCCTTACCTCTCTGTGCCTCATATGTGAAATGGGAATCCTGATGAAAGTCCGCACACAGACACCCGGAGAGCCGAGAAGGAAGCCAGGTGATGTGTGCAAAGAGCCTGGATATACTGGGCACAGCCTGGGCAATGAGTATGTAGCCACCCTTAGTGCCACTGGTTACCTCGCGGAACCTGCAGTTTCTTAAGCACTTACTGTGTGCCCGCTACTGTTCTGAGTAGAGGAGGCAGCAGGAAACAAACTTGAGAAAAGTCCTGCACAGGCTGACATCCCAGTAGCCAAGACCCAATAATGAAATGAACAAAGAAAGGCAATCTATCATCTGTAAAAATATAGAATTGGGTAAAGGACAGATACAGATACACAGATATCGACTTTTATTGGAATTCAATTTTTTTAATGTTTGTTTATTTTTGAGAGAGAGAAAGACAGAGTGTGAGTGGGGGAGGAGCAGAGAGGGAGGGAGACACAGAATCTGAAGCAGGCTCCGGGCTCGGAGCGGTCAGCACAGAGCCCGACGCGGGGCTCGAACTCACGGACCGCGAGATCGTGACCTGAGCCGAAGTCCGCCGCGTAACCGACGGAGCCCCCCAGGCGCCTCTAGAATTCAACTTTATTCCCGATGGATGCATAGCAGTGTTATGTTACTGTTATTGCTTGTTTTATGTATTACTGCTTCACTCAACTAGAAGACAGTGAATCGTGTAAATCTGAGGTGGCAGGTGACAGCGACCGGGCACCCCAGGCGACGGGGCCCCCCAGAAGAACGGGTGTCCTTAGGGTGAGGTTGGAGGGGCTCCAGGTCCCCTCCTGCCCCCGGTCCCAGGGGAGGAGGTGGGGGGGGGGAGAGAAAATAGCATTGATTAAGCTCGCAATAAATCACCATTTAAATTTAAATAATCCGGCTTCCCAGGCGGTAATTAGGCGAATTGACTGGCGCCCAGAGAATGCGGCATTAGCGCGGCTGATTACTGTCATTACCGCGAACAACATGTGCGCCGGCGGGGGGATAAACATCTTGTCTATTGTCCCGAACGCCGGGAGAGAAAGGAAGGGAGGGGGTGTTGAGATAGTCCCTCCGGCGTCCAGCTCCCCCCCCCCCCCCTTCCACCACCTCCCGCTGCCCGGATGGGCACTTGAAGGGGACAGGAGCCCGCTGAGGACACAGCACCGAGGGGGCAGACCGCAGACTCCGTCGAGGCCCCCCTCCTGTATTCCTGGGGAGCACCCCCTCCCCCTCCCCCCGGCCCCGTATGGAAGGTACTGCGTGGACTCCCTCCCGGATCCCCTAAAGTAGGCATTTGGAGGCATCTCCTGCCTCCCAGGGGCCCCAACAAGAGGTCAAGCGCCTGTTTCCGTAGTTCACACGGGGAAACTGAGGACAGGGTCTTAGCTAGTCAGAGAGCAAAGCCGTGTGTCTCCCATTCTGTGGCTTCCTCAATAATATAGACAAATAACTCGCCAATTTTTTTTTTTTTTTTTTAACTCACTGAACCCGGGGCGCCTGGGTGGCTCAGTCAGTTAAGCGGCCGACTTCCGCCCAGGTCATGATCTCACAGTGTGTGAGTTCGAGCCCCACGTCCGGCTCTGGGCTGACAGCTCAGAGCCTGGAGCCTGCTTCGAATTCTGTGTCTCCGTCTGTGCCTGCCCCTTCCCTGCTCATGCTCTCTCTCTGTCTCTCTCTCTCAGAAGTAAAGAAACATTAAAAAAAAAAATGTGTTTTAATAAAAAAATAACAAAACTCAGTCCTCTCGCAAACGCTAGGAAGAGAGCAGGGTTGATTCCCATTTTTATAGAAGTGGAAAACTGAGCCCCAGAGAGGGGAAGCCGTTCACCCATCGGTCGAGCCTGGGCCCGGCTGAGATCCAAACTGTCTTCAGAGTGCACCTCCTCAGCCTCCAGACCTGGCACGTCCATAGGTCTCCGGGGATCTTGCGGGTCTCGGCCTGTCTCTGGGCCTCCCTCTGTGTCTGTAAAACAGCACGACAGATGCGGAAGCCTAGCCCTGGACCTCCACGTCCGGGGAGGAGACAGCTTGGATCTTAGATCAGTGGTCGTCATTCATTCAGCATCATCGAACACTTCTCGGTGCCAGGCCCTGTTCTAGGGACAGGACAAAGTCCCTGACCTCAAGGGTGGGCCTACCAGCCCTTCGTGGTGTGCCCACTGTCCCTCACCTCTCTGATCTCATTTTTCTGCCCCTCTCACCTCTTCAAGCCCCCACACACACTACCACACACACACACACACACACACACACACACACAGTAGCTATCTCGCTATTCCTCAGAGAAACCTGTTCCTACCCCAGGGCCTTTGCACTTGCTGTGCCCCCCCTCGGGAGCTCCCTTCCTTCCAAAAGTCAGTTCTTCAGGGAGGCCTGCCCTGACCACTCTGTTAAAACTGACAACACCCTTGTCCCCCAGCGCTCTCTTGTCTTCCTTTCCTGCCTTCTTTCTTTCCAAAGCACTTATTGTCTATTGTGTCTCTCCCCCATGACACCGTGTTCCCCGAGCCTGGGACAGTTCCTGGGGCACAGTAAGGGCTCCCTAAGTATTTGTTGGGTGGCCATGGAACAGAGTGAGGGGAGGAGGGTTGACATCTTAATTCACAGGTCAGGCCCAGCCTCACTCTGAGGAAGTGACCTTTGAGCTGAGACTGGAAGGAGGTGAGGAAGCAAGCCGTGAGAAAAGCTGGAAGGAAAGCAGTCTGGACTGCGGGGAATATGTGCAAAGGCCCTGTGGCAGGCAGGAATCCGCTTACTGGCTGCAGGGCACAATGAGGCCAAGTAGTCAGAGAGAAGTAAGTAGTTGAGGCAGAGAGTAGACAGCCGGAACCAGGCCCTGCAGGGCCTCGTGGGCTTTGGTGAGGACTTTGGCTGTTAGCCCAAGTGGGACGGGAGCCAGAGGTGGAAGCAGGGAGCCCAGTGAGGACGCGAGTGCGATGGTCCAGGCTCCTGCCTGGTGGGGCAGCTAGACCAGGGCGGGGGCCGTGGGGTGAGGGGTGGTGGGAATCCGGAGAGGGATGTGCTGAAAACAGCCGTGGGTGGGAGAAAGAGATAGGTCAGGGCCAACGGCAAGGAATTACCTGGAAAGGTAGAGGTGGCCCCAAGTTATCCACCGTACATGGTAAGAATAAGGGCAGGACTCGGGAATTTGGTCCCTAACCGTGTGCCTGGCTGTGTGTTGTTCACACGCACGGACCCATTCACGCTCTAGCATGAGACCCAGTTTACAATTGAGGCTGAGGAAGGTGCCCCATCTGACCCGCGGGGCCTGCCCCTCCTGGGAGCAGGGTTTCCCTCTCTGGACTTCATCCCCACCACGTGGTCGGGGAATCTCTCCGGGCAATTGAGAATAGGAGGCGATCAGACCCCTGGGAGTCCCCTTCTCCCCTGGGTCCCTCAGTCCCAGCTCTGTGATGACAACTAGGACAGTTTTTCTTCTCCAGCGGCCAGTCAGGCTCCAATAAAAAGCGCGGCGAATGTTTGTTGAGTGAGTGAGTGATGGTTGGGGGTTGGGCGTGAGCAGGGGGCAGATCTGGGAGCAGTAAAGAGCCGCCTGCCGAATTTGGGGGACAGAGGAGCTGAGGCATTTGCCTGGAGAGGCCGGAAGGCAGAGGAAGGAGTCTGGAGTTGGGTTTGGGGAGGGAGGGGGGGCTGGGGGTAATAGGACGCATCAGTCAGCGAAGGGGACCGACCCCAAAGCTCCCGTCCCAACGGGGGAACAGCAAGCCCTCCCCCTGCGCACCCCCCTCATCCGACGTGCCCATTAACGCTGTTAATTGCAGCCGTTCAGTCTGACCTGGGCTGATCCTGTGAGCGGGAAGATGAAGGAATTAGCAAAAATGACAGGGGAAAATTGCGACAATTAGCAGGCAGCATTGTTCCTGCCTGTCACCCGGCTGGTTCGCGCTGCATCTCGGGGGAGGGGTCCCCATCAGCACCCCCCCCCCCCACCTCCATTTATTGTTCCTGGTGCTCCAGCCCGGGGTGGGAAAAGGGTGCGAACAGCGGGGAGGTGCTCCCGGGAGGAGGCGTGGCTTAGATGTTTTGTGGGGGGGCTGAGTCCTGATGGGGGCGCCGGGGCGGGGGTTTGGCCGCCTGGTGTTTTGAGGGCCTGGAAATAACAATAGTAATCACACTATTAATACTGATCCTGGCTCTGTGTTTGGGAGCACCTGAGGTGTGCCTGGAGGGTGCGGGGCCCTTTCTCTTCCTTATGCTGAGTGCTCAACCAGCCTGTGAGGTCCGCGCTCTTTGCAAATCCACTTGACAGAGGAGGAAACTGAGGCACAGAGAGGTGAAGGGACTGGTCCCAGGGCACACAGCCAGGGAGGGCCGGCCCTGGGGCTGGGCACCAGACCAGGACCCTTAGGCCTGCAGGAGCCAGCCACTTGCCCACCCTCAAGGTCACGGAGTCCCCTGGCTCCCTGATCTGGACATAGAGCCCCTTGGGAGGTGTTTCTCTGCAGGGTCAGGGAGAGGGACCTGCGTGGGAACAGCCTCCATCCACCACTCCCCCCAACCCTCTGCCCTCCTCTCTGCTCCAGACTGTGGGGGCTGGGGCGCTCTTTGCCCTTTGTCCCATTTGACATGACCTCCTGTCACTGTCTTTCCCTGTATTTCTCCTGGACATCTCCTTTCTTTTGTCTCCACTTTTTTTTTTTTTTTTTTTTTTTTTTGAGAGAGACAGAGAGCCAGCCGGGGAGGGGCAGAGAGAGGGAGACACAGAATCCGAAGCAGGCTCCAGGCTCTGAGCTGAGCTGTCAGCACAGAGCCCGATGCTGGGCTCGAACCCGTAAACCGTGAGATCATGACCTGAGCCGAAGTCAGATGCTTAACCTACTGAGTCACCCAGGCGCGCCAAGATTTTAATTTTTTTAAGTTTATTTATTTTGAGAGAAAGAATGAGCGTGCACATGACTGGGGGAAGGGGCAGAGAGAGGAGAGAGAGAGAGAATCCCAAGCAGGCTCTGAGCTGTCAGCGCAGAGCCTGATGTAGGGCTCCAACCCACGACCCATGAGATGAAGCCCTGAGCCGAAGTCAGATGCTTAACCGACTGAGCCACCCAGGTGCCCCTCGTTCCAGAACATTTTCACTGCCTCCTGAAAAAGCCCTGCCCACATCGGCAGACACTCCCATCCCCCCTCCCTCCCGTCAGCCCCTGGGCAACGCTAATCTACTTCCTGTCTCCGTAGATTTGCCCTGTTCCGGACGGTTCATAGAAATGGAATCACACAGTGTGTGGCCTCTTGGGTCTTGAGTAATGTTTTCACTTTTTTTTTTTTTTTAAATATGTTCCACACCCCACGTGGGGCTTGAACCCCCGACCCCGAGATCAAATGTCTTGCTCCTCCGACTGAGCCAGCCAGGCGCCCCTGGATTTTTTTAGTTTCTTGCGTGTTGTGTATCTGCCTCTGGCCTGGGAGGGGAGAACCAGGCCGCCCCGGTCACCTCGGTGGCCCTAGGACAGGGCTTGCCGCACAGTTGGTGCTCGGGGAGTTTCTGCCTGGATTGGATGGATGGACAAACGGACGGACGGACCCCTGTCTGCATCCTCTGGTGTCTCTCTCTGTCTCTGTGTGTCTCAGCCCACTTCTGCCCCTTCCAACCTTCCCCCCAGCCCAGGTTTCTCCCCGACAGGGCCCGGGGTCCCCAGTACCCCAAGGTGGCTGCGGGACCGGGGAGAAGAGAGCGGGATTTGTAGCCTGGCTCGAATGGGGGCCAACAGGCCCCGGCCTCACCCCTCCCTTTGCCCCCAGCCCCCAGCCACAGGGGCCCCGTGGCGCTGGTCTCCGAAGTCTTCGAGCAGCACCTGGGAGGACACATCTTGCAGGTGAGGCCCCTTCCCTGCCTGCTGCTCATTGCTGCCACCTGGCGGCCACCTCTGGCGAGCAGCACCCTTTTCTCCAGCATCCATCCCAGCGAGGGCCCCCTTTCCGAGGGCCACCCGATCCCCTTCCCCTCCCCACCCCCCGATTAATCCATCCTAGGTGGAGATCCAGCTTTTAGAATCTCTTACCACTTGCCTGCTGGACAGACAGACGCCCAGCGCTCCTCTCTCCGCCCCCTATTTCTCCCCACTCTAGTCCCTGGATGGCTTCGTGTTTGCCTTGAACCAGGAAGGAAAATTCCTCTACATTTCAGAGACCGTCTCCATTTATCTGGGTCTCTCACAGGTAAGGGGCCCGCAGCGGGCTGCCTGGACTGGCCCGGCCACCGTCTCCCTTGCTGGCCCCTGCATGCCCTTCCTCTCTCCTGGCCTCACCATCCCAGCCCGAAAAGTGGGCTGCATCCGTGGTTCCCAAAGTGCACCCCTGGGAACCCCACGTGGCTCCTCCTTACAGGCGAGGGGGGGGGGCTGTTAAAGTAGCAGGTCAATTTGAAGACGGCAAATTAGCAGAAAGGTCAGTTGGCCCATGAGTGTTTGCCAAGTGCGCCATATTTACCAAAACTCGCTTTTTTTGTTGTTGTTGTTTTGTTTTTTCCTCCACAATTGTGAAGAATTCACAGCGATTTGCATCGTAAGGGCTTGGGTTTTGCCAACTTTGGGAGATTTTCTGTAGCGTTTTAGTGAACTGGCTTGCTTTTTCTATCTCAGCCAGCTGTGTCTGCCCCCAGCTCCTGCAGCTGGCACTGGAAGGTAAAAGGCAGGGGAGGGGGCGCCTGGGTGGCTCAGTCGGGTGAGTGTCCGACTTCGGCTCAGGTCATGATCTCACAGTCTGAGTTCAAGTCCCGCGTGGGGCTCTGTGCTGACATCTCAGGGCCTGGAGCCTGCTTTGGAGTCTGTGTCTCCCTCTCTCTTCCCTCTCAAAAATTATATATATATAGCAGAAACGGAAATGGACTCCCAATCCTGGGGGGCCTGGCTCCTTGTGGCCTTCCTGCTACCAATACATTCAGTACAAATCACTGTCCTCTGTTATCGCTATCACAAAGGTTTTGGCAAATGGTAAACTTAGAAAATTCAATGCTAGGCATTTGGCCTTTGTGAGCACCTTTACAGTGAGTTGTTGGAGATATGTGGAGGAGGAAGACCCTGGAGGTAGGGGCATGTGGCCAAGGGGAAGGGAGGGACGGAGAAGTGGAGGGTTAGGGCTGGAAGCTGGTGCAGGGAAGGGTTAATGAGGAGGAGTTCAGAGGGATGAGGGACAGAGGGGAGCCTGGGACCCCAAGCCCAGGGGCAGTGGGAGCTCTGAGAGGTTTCTGAGAGGAGGCGGGCCATGGTCAGGTGAGTAATTTAGCAAGGGTGTTTGGGGACTGAAGGCCAGAGCGCCAGGGAGGACCCTGGGGCAGGAAGACAGCAGAGAAAAGTTGGGGGCCTGGACTAGGGGAGGTGTGGAGAGACGGGGAACTGCTCTGAGAGTTTGGGGTGAATTCAGTGTGAAAGTCTGTCTGATTAAAGTTATTCTTGTGTTTTTTTAATGTTTATTTATTTTGAGAGAGAAAAAGTGCGAGCAGGGGAGGGGCAGAGAGGAAGGGAGAGAGAAACTCAAGCAGGCTCCTCGCTATCAGAGAAGAACCCGATGTGGGTCTCTAACGCAGGAACCGGTGAGATAAGGACCTGAGCCGAAATCGAGTCGGATGCTTAACCAACTGAGCCACCCAGACGCTTCAAAAAGTTCTAACTCTTTAAAGAGCTCGAGAAACATTCCACTGCTTGCATCCTGATTGCCATTCCTGCGGGGACATCCTGTGATTCATTTCAGGGCACAGTTTTTTGCTGTGAGTGGGTGGGAGTTGGGTAAATGGAGGCTACGACAACCCAGTACACAGCTTCTTAATAGGGTAAGCAGGTGCAGAAAATCCTTAACGATCGCCGGGTTTGAAGTGGGAAGGCTTAAGAAGAGCCTAAAAGTTTGTATTCTTTTTTTTAAAAGGTTAAAAAGCAATCCTAATAAAAACACGAGACTGGCGTGAAGCGTGCCTGCAACCTAGGCGAGCGTGCCGGAGGCTGAAGGCCGCCGGGCGAGTGGCTGCGCGCGCATCTTACCCGCCCTCTGCCGTCCCCTCTTTCGCCGGCAGGTGGAGCTGACGGGTAGCAGCGTCTTCGACTACATCCATCCCGGGGACCACTCAGAAGTGCTGGAGCAACTGGGGCTCCGGGCCCGGACTCCCGGGCCCCCCACGCCGCCCTCCGTCCCCTCCTCCTCCTCCTCCTCGTCTTCTTCCTCGCTTGCAGATACTCCTGAGATCGGTAATTCCAGGGGCCCCAAAGTCACGCGGCCTCAAGGGTGTAGGGCTTGTTGTTACAAAACCCACTCTCCTTCGGGTTGTGCAAAGTTGTGCAAAATGCATCAGAGTCTGAACCAAGGCAACGCGACTTGGCTCCCGAAAATTGCCTAAGCTGCCTAAGGTTGCCTGGCTCCCCCGGAGTCGAGCTTTAGAAAGGCCCCTCTTGCGGCTGCTTCTGGGGGACAGATGGGCCCAGGCTTTGGTAACAATAAAGCCCGTGCTTCACGGGCTTTACCCATGCTGCGCCTTTAACTGCGTAATTGGAATCCTGATCACCACCCCACAAGCGGGGAGCTATCACTGTCTTCATTTTGCAGAGGTGGAAACTGAGGCACAGCGCAGAGAGGTTAAGTTAATTGGCCCGGGTCACACAGCTGTACGTGGTTGGTCTGGACCGCGGCCCGGGTTTGTCTGGCTCTTGCATCTGTGTTTCTAGTCCTTCCCTGCAGTGGAAAATTCCAGTCCATGTCAGAGAAGGAGGGTGTTGGGAGATTACCCTGGAAGTTTCTTTTAGCTCTGAGATGTGGGGGGACTAGGAGGTTAACTTTCCCGTAAGGAGGATTTTCTTCTGTTGGGTTTGCTTAACAGCAAAAATATCTGAGCTGTCATCAGGGCCTGCACGCTTGGGAGATGTTTGTGGGTCCACTGGGGAAGGTGATTAGGTTTGCATCAAAGATTGAGAAACAGGTTCGTCTGGCGGTGAGCAGTTACAAGAATGTATCTCAGGATTTACAGACTAATCTGTATTTGTGAGTCTTTCTTGTTTCTTATACCCAGAGCCCCTGCTCTGTGCTGGGGAGGGCTGGGGACACAGTGATGACAGCATCCCCAGCCCTACCCTCCCTGTGCTCACAGTCCGGGTGTGGGCAGGCCGACCAGTCCCTAGAGAATGATAATCCAAAGTGGTCGGGACTGGGCTGGGAGACCCCGGAGGGATGGCTGACCCAGCCTGGGGGGGTCAGGGAGGGCTTCCTGGAGGAGGAGCTGTCTACCCTGAGACCTGGAGGCTGTAGCTAGAGATGGTATCAGCAGGAAGCAGTTCTTGCGGAAGTTTTAGGCCAAGGTGAGGAGCTGAGCTTTCTCCCAAGGGTCCTAGGGAGCCATGGCAGTTTCAGGGCAGGGAGGGGCCGGGGTCATATCTGAGCTTTAGAAGAGACCCGTTCAGCTGTAGCTCAGAGGGGAGGTTAGTCTGCGACTTCAGTGAGGTTGTGTAACCCTCAGGCTGTGGCCTTGACCTTGTCTGGCTAGATGTACGGGGGGGCAGGGACGGCCTGTGTGTGTTTCTCCTTCAGGACCTCCTAACCTTCCTTCACTCTCCACCCCAGAGGCCAGCCCCGCCGAGGTACCTCACTTCTCCCGGGCCCAGGAGCGTTCCTTCTTCATCCGCATGAAATCTACCCTCACCAAGCGGGGGCTGCACGTCAAGGCCTCGGGGTACAAGGTGAGGGTCAGCTCTCTGGCCCCGGCTGCTGACTCCTGGGTCTCCTCTCCTGCGGGGGACGGGGGGGGGGGGCTCCCACATTCCTGCCAGCTATGTCCTGTGCCCCGGCACCGGGCCTCGCCAGGCCTCTCCTCCAACCCCGCCTGTCGCCCACAGGTCATCCACGTCACCGGGCGCCTTCGGGCCCGCTCCCTGGGCCTGGTGGCTCTGGGCCACACGTTGCCCCCAGCCCCACTGGCTGAGCTGCCACTACACGGACACATGATCGTCTTCCGCCTCAGCCTGGGTCTCACCATCCTTGCTTGTGAGAGCAGGTACCGGGGTCGGGGGGCCGAGGCGGGCGGATGGGGCCACACGGGGGAGCCAGGACTGCGGGCAGGTGGGGGGGGGGGCTCTGGGGATCCAGGGGGACACAAGAGCAGCGAGGGAGGAGGTCCTGGAAGGAGGGGGCCGGGGGGCGGGGCCTTTGGGGGCGGGGCGGGTTGCGCCCTGCACCACGCAGTGGGGAAAATTAAATCGCGAAATAGCCCCCAAGCTCCGAGTGCCTTCGGGGAGCCCGGGGCCACCCCACGAGGCCCACAGCCACTCCAGGCGGGACGCTGGTATGACACCGCCATTGTACCGAGGGTTAAACTGAGGCCCAGAGCGCTCCAGAGCAAGGTTTCGGAGCTGGGGGTTCCAGAACCAACCCTGCCTCTTTGCCCCCAATCCTGTTGTCTCAGAGCCCTTCTCACCTCCTCTCTCTGTCGCCCCCTGTGCTCAGAGTCAGCGACCACATGGACCTGGGGCCCTCAGAGCTTGTGGGCCGCAGCTGCTACCAGTTTGTCCACGGCCAGGACGCAGCCAGGATCCGCCAAAGCCACCTGGACCGTGAGAACCCCTGTCTGCTGGCACCCCAGGCCTGAGTCCACAACCCACCCCCCCCCTCCGCCCCGCTGTGCCCTGCACCCTGGGCAACAGCTCACATGTGGGGTGGGAGGAAAGGGGCCGTGGGGTCTCTCGGGCCCACCCTTAAAAATCCAGAAGGCCCCCCCAGCCAGGTTAGCCTTCAGTCCTTCTGACTCTGTCTCTCTTCGTCCCCCCCTCTGTCTCCTCCCTGCCGCCACCCTTTCTGCCCCTGTCTCCCTCTCTCGCCCCCGCCTTCCTGTCCACCTGTCTCTCTGCAACTGTCTCACCCCGTCCCTGCGCTGGGCCCAGTGCTGGACAAGGGTCAGGTGATGACCGGTTACTACCGTTGGCTGCAGCGAGCCGGGGGCTTTGTGTGGCTGCAGTCCGTGGCCACCGTGGCCGTGAGCGGGAAGAGCCCTGGGGAGCGCCACGTGCTGTGGGTCAGCTACGTGCTCAGGTGAGGGCTGTCCCCGGCCGGCCTCACCGGGAAGGGGGCTTGGGGTGGAGGCTCTTCAGGGAGGGCTTCTCGAAGAGGACAAGAACCCAGAGGGGCCTGAAAACAGGAAGGGGAAAGGGGACAGTGAGAGGAGAGGCTTGGAGGTGGCGAGACCTTACGTGCAGGGGGGCGGCTTTGAAGTGGCCTCAGCCCAGGCAGAGGGTCTGGATTTGATTCCGGGGCACTGGGGAGCCACGGCAGGCTTCAAGGCTGGAGAGGGTCACAGTCAACTCTGCTTTGTGGAAAGACTCCTCTGGCTGCCTCGAAATGAGAGTTCTGAGGGACGCACGACGGGGGCTGGGAGCCCAGGGAGGAAGTGGGGGCAAGTCCCGGAAATGCCAGGCAATGCTGGTGGAGGAGGGGAAGAGCCGTCTGCTGCCACCCACGTCTCTGGCTTTTCTGGGCCTGGATTTGGGCCCCTAAGAGGAACAGCGGCCTGAAAGGAAGATGCTGGGGACACTTAGTTGGTGGCATCGGGGGCAGGGGGGCACAGGCTACCCGGGTCTGGCCTCGGATGACAGGGCTGTGGGGCTAGAAGCCAGCTTGGAGCCTGGGGGGGGGGGGTGTCCAGTGATGAGCCCTAAGTACCATGGGGTGGGGGCTCTACCCCACCTGTGTTGTCCCCAGCCAAGCCGAGGGTGGCCAGACCCCTCTGGACGCCTTCCAGCTTCCAGCCAGCGTGGCCTGTGAGGACGTGTCCAGCCCTGAGCCAGAACCCACAGGTGAGCCCCACCTCCCACCCCCCAGCACCCCAGCCCCCGGGGGAAGCTCCCAGGGGCCTCTGGGACCTGTGCTCTCCAGTCCGGAAGCCACCAGCCACGAGTGGTGACTTATGTTCAATTAAAAATGAACGGTTCAGTTTCTCAGTCACACCTGCCACATTTCGAGGGCCCCGTAGCCTCACGTGGCCAGTGGCTAATGCGGTTGGACCATAAAGATACGGAACGTCATTGGGGAAAGTTCAGTTGGACAACACAGGTCTAGACCACAGATGGGAAGACTGAGGGCTGGGGACGTGCACCCGCAGTGCCCTTTGTATCTCCCTCTTCCAGAGCCAGAGCCTCCGGTGGAAGGGAAGCAGGCTGCCCCCCTAGACAAGGATGAGCCCCCTCGGACCCGGGGAAAACGCATCAAAGTGGAGCCTGGCCCGGGGGAGACCAAAGACCCAGAGGACAGCGCGGAGGAGGAGCCGTCCAGCCACCCGGCCCTGCCGAGGCCCGAGTTTACTTCTGTCATCCGGGCAGGGGCCTTGAAGCAGGACCTGGTGCGGCCCTGGGGCCTGGGGCCTCCTGGAGACCCCCCACCTTCCCTCCTCCACGCGGGCTTCCTGCCCCCCGTCGTGCGGGGCCTGTGCACGCCCGGCACCATCCGCTACGGCCCTGCGGAGCTGGGTCTCATGTACCCGCACCTGCAGAGGCTGGGCCCGGGGCCCGGCCTCCCCGAGGCCTTCTATCCCACCCTGGGCCTGTCGTACCCGGGGCCCGCGGGCACCAGGGTGCAGCGGAAGGGTGACTGAGGACTGGAGAGCGGCCTCCAGAGCCGGACCCTGAAGGAGGGGCGGGGCCCTGAGGGCGCAGGGGCGGGGCTCACGGCCCCGATGGCCCTCCCTGAGAATTAAACACCTTCTCCCCCTCCGTGGCTCAGTCTCCCGGGGCCTTGGGGCCCCTCGCTCCTTTTCTTTCTCCTTGGTTACCTCCACCTGCTTTTACTGATTCCCATGCCCGCCCTTCCCGGTCGCAGGAACCTCCACTCAGAATGTGGACAAGGGTCAGGTTTTAATGTCCCGGTCCTCGGGCCGTCCAGCGCCCGGCCATTCCCCGTGGCCCAGCTGTTCACTCCGGTGGCGGCCGGCCGGCTTCATCGGGGCCTTCGGCGGTGGCGGTCCCATCGTCCTCGGGCACCAGTTCCACATCCAGCTCCAGCTGACCCATGTAGAGACCGACGGCACAAGCCCAGAGCAGGCCCACGGCCAGCACGGCCCCCACGCCCGCTGCTGCGCCCCCCAGCGACAGCTGCATGGGTCCCCGCAGTGCAGCCAGGCCCACCACGTAGGAGGCACCGCCCCACACGACGCACAGGCCGCCCAGCAGGAAGAAGCCTGTGGGGGAGGGCAGGAGGCCACGGTCAAGGAGAGGCAGGGCCGGAGCGCCCAAGCTGGCACTGCAGTGGGGTGGATGGAGAAGCCGGGGTGGGGAGGGGGATGGGGGCAGGGCGGGGGTTCTGGGATCCAGATGACTCCGGGGACCGAGGCGGGGCAGGGGACCAAGGTGGAGTTAGAGAATGAGGCAAACTCAAAAGCAGGGTAGGCGTCAAGAGTAGTACAGAGCCAAGGTCAGGGACATGAGAAGGTACCGGTATCAGAGGAGGTGTCCCGGATGGGGAGGTGGGGTTCAGGACCAGAGGCGGAGTGGGGAGCTGGTCTGAGAGCAAAGACAGGGATGGAGTGGCAGGGCCAGTCTGGGGCTGGGCCAGCATGAGGGGCTAAGACGCGACCCTCATCTTTGTTGGAAAGTCAGATCGGAGGGGACAAGGACCCACAGCCACCCCGTGGGCCACCCACTCTGGTGATCCAGTGGCCACAAAGCAGGGGCAGGTGGATGTAAGGTCAACAGTCACACGTGAAAATGAGGTGGCTTCTGGTGGGGGAGGAAAGAGTGGGTGGCAGTGGGACAGGGCAGGGAAGAATCTACACCCACGGGGGAGGTTGGGGGTTCTGCCCTCCTCAGTGGGGGAGCAAGTGCCCACACTCCCTGGTTGGGGCGGGAGTGGGGGTCTGCACTCACCGTAGGCAGCTTCCCGACCCATGTCACTCTGCATGAAGGAGATGACCCCAATGCCTGATGCCAGGAGGCCATTGCGGAACCAGGAGAGGAAGGCTGGAGGAAGGGGGGGGGGGGGGGGGAAGAAATCAGCATCAGCCTGTCAGCCCAGACAGTGTTATCCCATTGCACCCCAAATCCCCACCCGGTCCTGACGGCCCTCCACTGAACCTTAACCCCCACCAAACTGTAGCTTCCATCCATCTGAGCCCTCTCCCCAAACTCTGCAGCACCAATGATTCAACATAGTCTGCAGAATCTGCAGGAGAATCTAGGAACCAAAATTGCCGAACTTATTTAATATTTTTTTAAAAATTTTTTAACGTTTATTTTTGAGACAGAGAGAGAGCATGAAGGGGGGAGGGTCAGAGAGAGGGAGACACAGAATCTGAAACAGGCTCCAGGCTCTGGGCTGTCAGCATAGAGCCCGACGCGGGGCTCGAACTCACGGACCGCGAGAGCGGGGCTCGAACTCACGGACCGCGAGATCATGACCTGAGGCGAAGTCGGCCGCTTAACCGACTGAGCCACCCAGGCGCCCCCAAAATTGCCGAACTTAAATATGAGGACAGGAAGATCCCGAGGGGTCATCCTGGTCAACACCTCTCCTCTCCCCATACATGTGTGTATCCCCCTCCCGCCTCCCCGCTCTGGGACAAACTTCTGCACTTCAGGCCTCTCTCCAGCCTCCCCCTTCAGGGAGCCTCAAACGCCAATCATCTGCTACCGCGTGTGAACTTCCTTGCTGTTATTCACATCCATTCAAATCCCTTGTGTGGCGCTAACCGGCTGGTCCGGGTTACAAACCCCACACCCACTCCCCATCCACTATCGACACATGAGGCCCCTCCCCCTGCAGCCTGGATCACCTGGCCCTCCAATCAGCCCAGAGCTTTTCTTTTATTGGTTGTTCCTTCCTCCAATCCGGAACTCGCCCCCTCTTCTGATGGGATCCACGCTCCCGCCTAATGCAGAGTGGTCGCCTCTTGGATCTGAACTGGCTCCTCCAAGGCGGACCCCTCCAGTGGGCAACACCCCCGCCCTTCACCCTCTTCGGATGCCTCTCTCGCCCAGGCAGTGCAATTTTATAAGGCTGCCTGTCCTACCCCGACCCACCTTTCCAATCCCCACTGCGTCCCACTAGCCGGACACCGTCCCATCCGCAAGCACTTCTATGCGGACAGACTGCGCTCTTGCAGCAAGCGCTTCCCTGCGCTTTTACGGAAGCCCTTCTCGCTCCGGAGTCCCAGCCCTGTTTCCAGCAGAAGCTCCACCCCCTTTCCCCACTCGCGCGCGCCGACAGCTCGGCTATCCGGGACCCCCTGTCCCGTCAGGGCCGACCCCAGCCCCAGCCTCAGACCTGTCTCATGCGCCTTCCGGAGGAGCCAGGCGTCCGCACGGTCCAGCTCGGACACGGGGGGCGGCGAAGCCCCGGCACGGGGGCCGTGGCCGGGGGCGAAGGACCCTCGGGCGCCCCCGCTCCGGGGCCGCGGAGGCGGCAGCAGCGCCCCCCGGAAGCGGAGCCGGGCCAGTCGGGCGGCCCGAGCCCACCACCAGCCGCCTCCCATGGTTCCCACTACGGCCGCCGCTCACCACCCCGCCCCCACGGGCTCCCGTAGGCTGAAGCCCACGTCATTCAGGCATGGCGGCTCACCCATTGGCTTGGAGAGCGCCACTCAGGGCTGGCGCCCACGGTCCATTGGTCGAAATAGCGGTGATTCCTCCTCTGTCATCTGTGCCGGTACTGCGCGTCCCACCTCGCTTCTGCTGCTGGACTACGAATCCCAGCGATCATTGCGCCCATAGAAGTCCGGTCTTCAGAAGGCGGAGGCACGATGTCTGCCGGGACTTGTAGTTTATGTTAATAACTTTAATTCTAATAGCCAATCAACAAAAACAAAACAAAGCTGGGGTACTTAATACAGAACCTTTGCAACATCTGATATAGCCCGGAGGAGAAAGTAAACCTCAACATTAATCCCACTGATGAGCATTTACTGCTATCGGTTGTTGTACTCTTGCCCTGTCTTTTTTATAGGCAAATGTCAAGTGAGATGCCCTTTGACACATTAACTTTTTTTCATAGAAGTCGAGAACATTGACTGATGGCATTGAATACTTTTCATAATTTTTATATTAAAAATATGATTGGGGTGCCTGGTTAAGCCGCCGATTCTTGATTTCCACTCAGGTGGTGATCCCAGGGTGGTTTGATCGAGACCCGCCACAGGCTCCACGTGAGCGTGGCGCCTGCTTAGGGTTCTCTTTCTCTCGCCCCACCACCCCCGCCTCCCTCCCTTCCTCCGCCCCTCTCCCCCACTTTTGCAATCTCTCTCAAATTAAAAATAAATAAATAATTGGGTACCTGGGTGGCTCAGTCGGTTGAGCGACCGACTCCCCGATTAGGCTCAGGTCATGATCTGTTTTGTGACTTCGAGCCCCACGTCAGGCTCTGTGCTCCCCTGCTCCTGCTGTCTCTGTCTCTCTTAAATAAACTTTAGCAACAAAAATAGGGGTGCCTGGGTGGCTCAGTCAGTTGGGCTTCCGACTTGGGCTCAGGTCATGATCTCCCCGTTAGTGAGTTTGAGCCCCGACGGGCTCTGTGCTGGCAGCTCAGAGCCTGGAGCTTGCTTTGAGTTCTGCGTCTCCCTCTTTCTCTGCCTCTCCTCCGCCTGCACTCTCTCTCTCTCTCTCTCTCTCTCTCTCAAAAATAAATAAACATTAAAAAAATCTTAAAAATATAAATAAATAAAAATTAATTTATTTTGGACATGGTACAAGAAACAAAACATACAGAAGGATCTAATGGAAAGTAACCCCATACCCCAGGCAACCATCCGCCTCTTCTGTTCCACAGCATGAAGTTTAATGGTTCATACTGATGCATTACAGGTGGGTACCACAGGTGATCCCCATCTGTAGGTTGTTTCCAATTTTCCTTGATATAAACCATTGTTGTTTCCTTTTAGGTCTAAACTTAGGTCTGAGTCTGGACAGACCTGATCCCACTGACAAATCTCAGCAGCCAGCTTCTGCTTCTGGGTCCACACATGGCTTTATGCCCCCCCCCCCTTACTACACTGTGTGGTAATGATCTCTATACTGATCTGTGTCTGCCAACAGGCTTCACAGCTTTCAGTGGACTGGGTCCTTGATTGATGCATCTCCTATGCCCTCAACCCAGTATAAGTAGGGAACTTGGTAAATAATGACAGCAAACATTTATCAATGACTTTGCCTGTGCCAAGAATTGTGCTAGGCATAGCCTGTGCGTAATGTTATTTAATTCTCATTGTAACCCTAGGAGTTAAGAATTAGAATAGGGGCACCTGGCTGACTCAGTCAGTGGAGTGTAGGACTCTTGATCTCGGGGCTGTGGGTTCGAGCCCCATGTTAGGTGTAGAGATTACTTAAAAATAAAATCTCGGGGCGCCTGGGAGTTCAGTCGGATAAGCTGTGGACTCTTCATTTTGGCTCAGGTCATGATCTCGCAGTTTGTGGGCTCGAGCCCCGAGTTGGGCTCTGCACTGACAGTGCAGAGCCTGCTTGGGATTCTCTCTCTCTTCCTCTCTCTCTGCCCCTCCCATGATCTCCCTCTCTCTCTCTCTCTCTCTCTCTCAAAATAAGTAAATAGTTTTAAAAAGATACATTAAAAGAAAATATCTTGGGGCGCCTGGGTGGCTCCGTCAGCTAAGCATCTGACTTCAGCTCAGGTCACGATCTCACACTCTGTGAGTTCGAGCCCCGTGTCGGGCTCTGTGCTGACCGCTCAGAGCCTGGAGCCTGTTTCAGATTCTGTGTCTCCCTCTCTCTCTGACCCTCCCCCGTTCATGCTCTGTCTCTGTCTCAAAAATAAACATTAAAAAAATTAAAAAAAAAAAGATAATATCTTAAGGAGTACCTGGATGGCTGAGACAGTTTTAAGCATCCTCCCGAGCATGTCACGATCTCATGGTTCGTGGGTTCGAGCTCCACATCGAGCTGTGGAGTCTGCTTGAGATTCTCTCTCTTAAAATAAGCTTTAAAAAAATAAATAAACTAAAATCTTAAAAAGAATCAGAGGGGCGCCTGGGTGGCTCAGTTGGTTAAGCGACCGACTTTGGCTCAGGTCATGATCTCGCAGTTTGTGAGTTCGAGCCCCGCGTCGGGCTCTGTGCTGACAGCCTGGAGCCTGCTTCGGATTCTGTGTCTCCCCCTCTCTCTACCCCTCCCCTGCTCACGTTACGTGTCTCTCTGTCTCTCAATAATAAATAAATATTTTAAAAAGTTTAAAAAAAAGAATTGGAATATTCCCTCTTTTATAGAAGAAATAAAATGAGGCTCAGAAAACTGAGATAATAAAAGCTGATGTTTACTGAGCACTAACCATGTGTCAGATTCAGTGCTCTTGCTTTACATGGATACACTGATTAAATCCTCAACATAATCCTCTGTGATATATACCATTATTATACCCATTTTACAGAGAAGGGAGACAGAGCGGTTACCTTATCCTAAGTCACATAGCTAATTAGATAAGTCCAATGCTACATTACTAGGCCCAGTGCCATGCAGCTTATACTCATTTGATCTTTCATTCATTCATCATTTACTCAGCACTCACTCCCTGACAGTTATGCTACACATTTGGTACAAATCAGTAAACAAAACAGACAAAATTTGGGGCACCTGGCTGGCTCAATCAGGGGAGCACGTAGCTCTTGATCTCATCATTGCGAATTTGAGCCCCACCTCGAGTGGAGAGATTACTTAAAATCTGTCAAAAAGGGGGAAAAAGGGGGGGGGGTCACCGGGGTGGCTCAGTCAGCGGACTGTCCAACTCTTGATTTTGGCTCAGGTCATGATCTCACAGTTGATGGGTTTGAGGCCCGCATCTGGCTCTGCATTGACTGTGCAGAGCATGCTTGAAATGATCTCTCCCTCTCCCTCTATCCAACTCGTGCTCTCTCTCTCAAAAAACAAATAACCTTAAAACAAACAAACAAACAAACAAACAAACAGACAACATTCTCTGCCCTGAACTTTCTCAATCTGATCAAAGACATCTACAAAAAACTCAAAACCAGCACCATTCTTAGTGGTGAAATATTGACTGCTTTTCCCCTAAAATTGGAAACGAAGCCAGGACTTTCATTCTCCCCATTTCTAATCAACATTGTATGGGAGGTCCTCACTAGTGCAATAGGCAAAATAAATAGATAGAAGGGCATCGACATAAGATAGAAGATTAGCACTGTTGATATTTGCACATGTGATTGCTTATGTGGAAAATTCCAAAAAATCAAAATAACTACTAAAACTAATAAGTGAATTTAGCAAGATTTCAGGGTACAGGATCAATATATAAAAAATCAATTTTATGTTTATATACTAGCAGGAAACAGTTGCAAAATGATACTAAAAATAAGTTCCTGGGGCCCCCTGCCTGGATGGCTTAGTTGGTAGAGCCTGCAACTCTTAATCTCGGGGTCGTGAGTTCAAGCCCGACGTTGGGGGCGGAGTCTACTTAAAAAAATTTTTTTTCATATATTTTTTTTAAAGTTCGTTTACAATAGTATCAAACCCCAAAATACCTTCGGAAGTATTTTAACAAAACACATGCAAGATTTCTACACTGAAAACTACAAAATACTGTTGAGGAACATTAAAGATCTAAATAAATGGAGATATATACCATGTTCATGGATTGGAAAGCTGCTCGCTCTCATGGAGCTTCCGTTCTAGAGATATAGGCAGAAAATAAGCAATAAACATGCTAAGTAAGTACATTCTAGGGAAAGCCCAGGAGACTAGAGGAGCCCAGAGAGGGCACCTAACCCAGCCTAGTTGAAACCTGAACTCTGACTAGGCATGGACCAGATAAACCATGATCAGAGCCTTGCAGAAAGAATCTGGGGCCCAGAAAAATTACACTGAGTGTAGGACACTGAACATAAACAATCATTTACCATCACGAGATGGTTTCCTTTCCTTCCTTGGGCAGCCATCACAATTATATTTTCTAAGATGCCCTACAATGTGTAGAGATCGTTTGAATCCACAAAAGCAGCTCTCTGGACACCTTAACCCCAACCAGAGCAAGAGGGCCTTCCGAGGTTACCCCCTTTAGTTCCTGGGTCACCTGTAACTCCTGACACTGTGCAGTAGAAAGCCATAGACGATTTATGCAGGGGACATATGACGTTCCACTGATCTGTTAAGAACACTTCCACCTCCCTGCGAAGGCTGGGTTGTAGCAGGGAGAGATAAGAAACTTGCAAGGGGACAGGAGATCCTGCCAATAGCTATCAAGTTCTCTCCATTTCTTTCCTAGTTCAAACCCTTGCTATCTTTCACCTGGACAGCTGAAACCAGCCCACTTATTGGTCTCCAGAACGCCCTCAGGGTACATTCTCCACTTAGTAGTTCAGCAAATATTTATTGAGTATCTACGATGTACCAAGTTCTGCCTAAGACCCTGAGGATATAGCAGTGAACAAGACAGAAAAATGAAGTGTCCCAGCCCCTATGGACACGGCAGCACTGGGAAAGGGAGACCAAGGAAGGATTAATATATTTTCAGGAAGGTAAATCCATCCAGAAAATAAATCTAGGTGATGAGGTAGAGAATGACAAGAGCATATGGCAGCCAGCTTCTAAGATGACCTCAGCCATCACAGTTTGTGTTGTCTCATCCCATATTCTAAAGACATACATCAGATCATGCTACCCCCACCCCCATCCCCGCCCCAGCTCAGGAGCGTGAGCCAGTAGAATACTGTGTGGCCAGTAGAATACTGTGGAAGTGACAGAGTGTGACTTCCAAGGCTGGGTCATAAAAGACATTGTCACTTCCACCTTTCTCTGTGGGAAGCCAGCTGCCGCATCGTGAGGACACAGAAATAGCCTGGTGAACAGGCCAGTAGCCAGCACCAGCTTGCCGGCCACATGAGCGAATTTCCTTGGAAGGTTCTCCAGTCCCCGTCAAGCCCTTGGGGGACCACAGCCCTGACCAGAACCTCATGAGAAATCCCAAGCCAGAACCTACCCAGCTAAGCTGCTCCTGTGGGTACTTCCTGATACACAGAAACTGAACACAATAATACGTGTTTATTATTTTAAGCTTCTGAGTGTTGAGGATGTGACATATGAGTGGCAATATGAGTGACAGAGAGTTATCGATGAGGTGATGAGGAGGAGGAGTACTCCAAGTAGAGGGGATAGATAGCAAGTGCAAAGGCCCTGAGGCTGGAGTGTGCTTGATGTGCTGGAAGAATAGCCAGGGGGCCCCGCATGGTTGGAGCAAAATGCGCAAGGGGAGAGGAGAGGAGAGGAGAGGAAGTCAAAGCCAGATGGAGAGTCAGGTTGTTGGTGTCTCGTGGGCCACAGTGAAGGCTTCCTCTTTAATTTTAAGTGTGATGGGAGCTGGGGAGAGTTTGAGCTGAGGGGTAGCATGAACTGACATATATGTCTTTAGCGTATAAGTATTTATTTTGAAAGAGAGAAAGGACTGAGCAGGGGAGGGGGAGAGAGAGAGAGAGAGAGAGAGAGAGACAGAATCCCAAGCAGGCTCTGCTCTAACACAGAGCCCAACGCAGGGCTTGAACTCACAGACCATGAGATCATGGCCTGAGCGGAGATCAAGAGTCCGACATTTAACTGACTGAGCCACCCAGGCATCCCAGAGAGGATGTTTAAAAAAATTTTTTTTTTCAACGTTTATTTATTTTTGGGACAGAGAGAGACAGAGCATGAATGGGGGAGGGGCAGAGAGAGAGGGAGACACAGAATCGGAAACAGGCTCCAGGCTCTGAGCCATCAGCCCAGAGCCTGACACGGGGCTCGAACTCATGGACCGCAAGATCATGACCTGGCTGAAGTCGGACGCTTAACCGACTGCGCCACCCAGGCACCCCAGAGAGGATGTTTTAAATGAGCAGCTAGTGATGTGTCTCTAGCTGAAACCCTTCCGTAGCTCTCCATCCCCCTCTGGAACCTTGTCTACGAGACCTGATCTTTATCTCCCAGCGAGAAGAGCTTAGATTTTATGGAGGGGGAGGCAAGTTGGGAGCTCCGGAGGGGGTTGAACTTGGGAGGGAGTTCAACTGGGCTGTAACAGCCTGCCTGCTGGCAATGAATGCTAAGCATTAAATGGGATTAAGTGGAACAGAAAATATTGGAGACACATTTTTCACATTCTTGGCTGGTGAAATGGTTTAGGCTGATGAGAAGGGAAAGAGAAATGAATGCCAGAAAGGGTCAGGGCAGAGAAAACAAATCCTCCTTAAAGAGACAGATCGTGATGTTGGCCAGCTGCCTCTGCACTTGTAATTTGATCAGTGGTGCTAATACACGAACTGTCCGGGAGCTTTAAAGACAAGTTAACGTTCCAGCCTCATCCCAGACCAACGCAGCCATATCTGCGGATGGGAGGCAGAAAGCGGGCATTGGTATTCTTTTACAGGATATATATCTACTCACCACGAAAAGGAAATGAAAATTGTGTGACATGATGGAGGTGTTAGCTAACGTTACAGTGGTAATCCTATTGAAGTACTATATATAAGTGTGTGTGTGTGTGTGTGTGTGTGTGTGTGTACATATACACATGTATATATGTAATCAGTGAGGATCAAAGCAACATGTTGTGTCTTAAACTTATGCAATGTTCTATGTCAATTACATCTCAATAAATTAAAAAACATTTTTTAAAGTTGACTTCTTTTGAGAGAGAGAGACAGAGAGAGCAAGCAGGGGAGGGGCAGAGAGAGAAGGACAGAGAGAATCCCAAGCAGGCTCTGCACCATCAGCATGGAACCTGATGTGGGGCTCAATCTCACGAACTATGAGATCATGACCTGAGCCAAAATCCAGAGTCGGGACGCTCAACTGACTGAGTCACCCAGGCACCCCCCGCGCCCCCCTCCCAATTTTTTAATATATTTTTATCAACAGCTGACCTGGGGGTGCTTGGGTGGCTCAGTTGGTTTTGTGTCCAACTCTTGATCTCAACTCAGGTCATGATCTCACGGTTCATGGGATCGGATCGAATCGTGATCCCATGGTTTCTGTCTCTCCCTAGCTCTCTGCCCACCCCCCACCTCCCCTCCCCTCCCCATCCCACTCACAAGTGCACTCTCTCTCAAAATGAATAAATTTTAGTTCCCCGGGGGCTCAGTTGCCTGAGCGTCCAACTTCAGCTCAGGTCGTGATCTCACGGTTTGTGAGTTCGAGCTCTGCATCGGGTTTTCTGCTGACAGCACAGAACCTGGAGCCTGCTTCGGATCCTCCATTCCCTCTCTCTCTGCCCCTCCCTCTCTCTCTCTCTCTCTCTCTCTCTCTCTCTCTCAAAAGTAAATGCACATTTAAAATAATAATAATAATAAATAAGCTTTAAAAAGAAAAAAGAGCTGACCTGATGTCAGGCCCCGTTCCAACCACCGTGGCCACAACAATGAACCAGAGACAAAGTATCGGCTTTTGTGGCAGGGCTTTCGAGCGTGTGTTGAGGGGATCACAGGGAAGGTCATGTGACCCACAAACCAAGCATTTTATTCAGGTTGCTCTCTAAGTCCTGCGACACAACTGTAACACTTCCTCTGACCAGGTGCTCACCGTCACCCTCTGTCTCCCCCTCGACCAAACCTTAGGCTACTCTCCCCCGGCCCCCGCAGGCCTCGAACCTCAGTTCTCCAAGTGCTAACTGAGCTCGGAAATGTGGGACGTGTCCCTTTGCCAGCATCTCCCGAGACCCGCTGACCACAGAAGGACACGTTTCCTGTCAAACCACACTGGTGACTTATTTCCTCTCTCCGACCCAACTTCCCCAACTGCCAACCCAGCTCGCCATAGAGAAGCAATGCCCTTTCCTGTTTGACCTGGAGACACCTGCAGAGACTTCTTTTTTTTTTTTTTTTTTTTTTTTTTTTTTTTTAAATTTTAAGCCTCTTTATCTTTTTTTTTTTTTTTTTTAACATTTATTTATTTTTGAGACAGAGACAGAGCATGAACGGGGGGAGGGCCAGAGAGAGAGGGAGACACAGAATCCGAAGCAGGCTCCAGGCTCTGAGCTGTCAGCACAGAGCCTGATGCGGGGCTCGAACTCACGGACCGCGAGATCGTGACCTGAGCAAAGTCGGACGCTCAACCGACTGAGCCACCCAGGCGCCCCACCTGCAGAGACTTCTTGAGGTCAGAACAGCCTCCTCACTGAAATGGTATTTTTTTTTTTTTTTGAAGATTTTATTTTTAAGTAATCTCTACACCCATCGTGGGGCTCGAACTCACGACCCTGAGATCGAGAGTCACCGGCTCTTCCGACAGAGCCCCTGTTCTGGACATGTTGGCGGGGGGGGGGGGGGGGAGGGGGCTTGTGTGTCTGGCTTCTTCTTCTTTTTTTTTTTAATTAATATAAATAAACTTCTTTTATGAAATTTGTCTTTAATGTTTATTCATTTTTGAGATACAGAGACAGAGCGCAAGTTGGGGACGAGCAGAGAGAGATAGGGAGACACAGAATCTGAAGCAGGCTCCAGGCTCTGAGCTGTCAGCACAGAGCCTGATGCGGGGCTCGAACCCACGAACCGCGAGATCATGACCTGAGCCGAAGTCGGACGTTTAACTGACTGAACCACCCACGAGCCCCTGTCTGGCTTCTTTCAGTTAACTTAATGTTTTCACTTTTTTCTTTTTTTTTTGTCTTTTTGTAGGAGATGAATTTTCTTTATTCACTGATCTGTGATAATCTTGCAAGAAAATCTTATTACACCATTCTGTAGTTCATAAGCCGTTGGGTAACTCAACTCTATTAAAATGTTTTTCTCTCACCCCACTTTACCCCTATTCTATGTGAAGTCATGCTTTACCTTTATATTTCTTACTGGTTATTATTATTTAAAAAAATTTTTTTAGGGGGCGCCTGGGTGGCGCAGTCGGTTAAGCGTCCGACTTCAGCCAGGTCACGATCTCGCGGTCCGTGAGTTGGAGCCCCACGTCAGGCTCTGGGCTGATGGCTCGGAGCCTGGAGCCTGTTTCCGATTCTGTGTCTCCCTCTCTCTCTGCCCCTCCCCCGTTCATGCTCTGTCTCTCTCTGCCCCAAAAATAAATTAAAAAAAAAGAAAAAAAAATTTTTTAGTGTTTATTCATTATTTTTGAGAGACAGAGAGTGTGAGCAGGGGAGGGGCAGAGAGAGAGAAAGACACAGAATTGGAAGCAGGCTCCAGGCTCTGAGCTGTCCACATTATAAATAATGCTGTTATAAACATTCATGTACAAGTATTTGTTAATGCACCTGTTTTCTTTTTCCTCTTTAAATTAAAAAAAAATTTTTTTAATGTTTATTTCTGAGACAGAGAGAGACAGAGCATGAGCGGGGGAGGGGCAGAGAGAGAGGGAGACACAGAATCAGAAGCAGGCTCCAGGCTCCGAGCTGTCAACACAGAGCCCGATGCAGGGCTCCAACTCACAGACCCCGAGATCATGACCTGAGCCGAGTTTGGACGCTCAACCGACTAAGCCACCCAGGCGCCCCCAAAATTTTTAATGTTTATTTATTTTTGAGAGAGAGAGAGCGTGAGCAGGGTAGAGGGAGGGAGAGAGGGGGACAGAGGATCCCAAGCCGACTTCGTGCTGATAGCAGTGAGCCGAATGCGGGACTCGAACCAACAAACCGTGAGATCATGCGCTGAGCTGAAGTCAGATGGTTAACCATCTGAGCTCCCAGGCGCCCCAATGCATCTGTTTTCTTCCTTCCTTCCTTCCTTCCTTCCTTCCTTCCTCTTTCTTTCTGAAGGAGACAGAGTGTGAGTGGGGGAGGGGCAGAGACACACACACACACACACACACACACACACACACACACACACAGAATCCGAATCAGGCTCCAAGCTCTGAGCTGTCAGCACAGAGCCCAACACGGGGCTCGAATTCACAAACTGCAAGATCATGACCTGAGCGGAAGTCGGCCGCTCAACCGACTGAGCCACCCAGGTGCCCCAAATGCACCTGTTTTCAATGTTTGGGGGTTTGGTGGGAAGCATGGCCTGAAAGCCAGCTGCTCCCCTTGGCTTGGGGCCTCTTCCTTGAACCACTCCAAACTTTGCTTCCCAGTTAACCTCTCTGATCTCCTGCCTCCCCTTTTTTTTTTTTTTTTAAAGTAAATCTATTTATTTTGAGAGAGAGAAATAGCTGGGGAGGGGCAGAGAGAGAGAGAGAGAGAGAGAGAGAGAGAGTGCAAGCAGGGAAATGGCAGAGAAAGGCAGGGGTACAAAGGATCCGGAGCAGCCTCCGTGCTGACAGCAGAAAGCCCTTCGGGGGACTTGAACTCACAAACCACAAGATCATGACCTGAGCCGCAGTCAGATACTTAACCAGCTAAGCCACCCAGGTGCCCCCCTCCTGCCTCGTATTTATTGAGGGTCCTTGTGATGACATCAGGCCCACCCAGATAACGCAGGATTGTCTCCCCATCTCATGACCCTTACTTAATCCCACCAGCAAATTTCCTTTTGCCATATACCGTAGCGTTCTCGGGTTCCAGGAATTAGGGGCGCATCAAAGGCTTTTACAAGAGGGAGGCCGGAGGACCAGTTAATAGTGGGAGATGTGACAACAGGAGCAAGAGGTCAGAGGGACAGAAGGAAGGGGCCAGGAGCCAAGCACTGCAGGAGGACTCTAGAAGCTGGAGAAGGCAAAGAAATGAATTCTCCCCTGAACCCTCCAGGAAGAACACGACCCTGCTTAACACCTTGATATTAGACTTCTGATTTTCAGGACCATAACAGGATACATTTGCATTATTTTTAAGCCCCTTAAGTTTGTGATAATTTATTACGGTGGCAAACACGGTTACCAAGCCTGACCATGAACACGAGTTGCCAGGAGGTGGGAGGTCTGGAGAGGAAAGCAAATTGGTAATTGTGATCACTTTAAGAGCTGGGAAGCCCCGTGCTGTATGTAGGATTTAGGGCTGTGCTGTCCCACATGGCAGCCACTGGGCACATGGGCCTATTTATTTATTTAGAGAGAGTCCGTGAACGGTGGTGGGGTCAGGGGGCAGAGGAAGAGAGAGAGAATCTTAAGCAGACCCCATGCTGAGCCTGGAGCCCCATACAGGGCTTGATCCCCAGGACTCTGGGATCATGACCTGAGCTGAAATCAACAGTTGGACACTCAAGTGAGCCATCCAGGTGCCCCTTATTTATTTTTTTAACTTCACACTCAGCGCAGAGCCCAATGCATGGGGCTTGAACCCACAATCTTTTTTTTTTATTAAAAAAATTTTTTTAATGTTTATTTTTGAGACAGAGCATGAGCAAGGGAGGGGCAGAGAGAGAGGGAGACACAGAGCCCTTGGCAGCCTCCAGGATCCAAGCTGTCAGCACAGAGCCTGATCTGGGGCTCAAACTCACGAACCGTGAGATCATATCCTGAGCTAAAGTCAGATCTTAAATGACCGAGCCACCCAGGCACCCTTGAACTCACAATCTTGAGATCAAGAGTCAGTCACTTAACCAACGGAGCCACCCAGGCACCCCTACATGGCCTATGTACATATAAATTCACATTAACCAAAAATTAAAATCCAGTACCTGGGCTTAAGTGCTCAGTGTCTCTACATGGGCCCAGCGGCTGCCTTCCTGGACAGCAAGGAGAGAGTCCATTTCCATCTCTGCGGAACATTCTAATTAATGGGCAGTGCTGGTTGAGAGAATAGGGCACAGGGAATGTGTCCTAGTGTGTAAAGTTAGGAGACAAACCAGAAAGTAAGGAAGAGGGGAGGGAGCAGGAAGTCGATTAAAAAAAAAAAAAAAAAACACCTAAAGCTGACACAGTTTAAGAGAAACAGAGTAACCACCAGAAGAAACAAGAAGGAATGCTTAAAAGATTTTGCCTTTCAAATCATCTTTTGGAGGGATATGGTGGAATGGGGCAGAGTGGGTGCGACGGATTGAAGTGTGTCCTCTCAAAATTTCATTTGTTGAAGCCCTAACCTTTAGTGTGGCTGCATTTGGAGAGGGGACCTTTAAGGAGGTAATTAATTACGTTTAAATGAGGGGATAGGGTGGGGCCCTGATCCAGGAGGACTAGCGCCTGAGTGCTTTCTGGCTCTCTCCACCCGGATCCCCCGGAGAACTCCATCCCCAGCCCCACCCCACTCACTCATTGGCTGGAGCGGCCTGTCGGGGCGTGGCCTCCATGCAAATGTCGCGGTGAATTTCAGGTGCTGGGGCTTTGGGTGAGCGACGCTCCCGGGCAGTGGAAGACACCTTCTCCAGGCCACCATACTTCCTCGGCTGGCTACTGTAGCCCGTGGCAGGACCCCTGCAGGCAAGGAGGATGCCTGGGAGAACCTGGGGGGGGGGGGCTGGTGTGGAGGCATTAGCGCTGGTCTCTTAGCAGCTCCAGTTGTCCGTCTTCCGGCCCCACAGCAGAATAGCACCTCCCGATACCCCTGGAAGTTTGGCTGGAACCCGCTTTAGCCAATGAAACACAACAGATGTGAAGTCCATGGCTTTGGGAAAGAAGCAGTTAAGGGCTGGGGGGGTGCTGTCCTCCGCCTTCCCTCACCAAGTGGTTTCAGGGGCGGAGCCTCAGCGCGGGTCCCTTCCTCAGTGGCTATGATGAGCAGAGCTTCCGGCCGACCCATGAATGAGCCACTGCGATTTGGGAGTTTGTGTTTCTGCAGCATAACCTTGCCCATCCTTACTAACACAACTGATACACTCCCCATCTTAAACAGTTGTTTCTATACTAGTCTTAACAGATCCTCACCGGGGAACCTGGGTGGCTCAGTCGGTGAAGCATCTGGTCCTTGATTTCAGCTCAGGTCCTGACCTAACAGTTTGTGAGTTCAAGTCCCTCCCCTGTCAGGCTCTGCGTTTGGGATTCTCTCTCTCTCTCTCTTTCTTGTTCTACCTCTCTCTTTGCCCCTCCCTCGCTCAAGCACACTCTTCCTCTCAATATAAATAAACATTAAAAAAAAAAAGTAATCCTAGGGGCACCTGGGTGGCTCAGTCGGTTAAGCATCCGGCTTCGGCTCAGGTCATGATCTCGCAGTCTGTGAGTTCGAGCCCCACGTCGGGCTCTGTGCTGACAGCTCAGGGCCTGGAGCCTGCTTCGGATTCTGTGTCTCCCTCTCTCTCTGTCCCTACCCTGCTCTCGCTGTCTCTCTCAAAAATAAACATTAGGGGCGCCTGGGTGGCGCAGTCGGTTAAGCGTCCGACTTCAGCCAGGTCACGATCTCGCGGTCCGGGAGTTCGAGCCCCGCATCAGGCTCTGGGCTGATGGCTCAGAGCCTGGAGCCTGTTTCCGATTCTGTGTCTCCCTCTCTTTCTGCCCCTCCCCCGTTCATGCTCTGTCTCTCTCTGTCCCAAAAATAAATAAACGTTGAAAAAAAATTTTTTTTAAATAAACATTAAAAAAAAAAAAGGACTGTGAATATTGAACTCTGCGTTCTGATGTCTGCAAGTTGTTTTGAAATGCATCCAAATATGATGGATGGGTGGAGAGGGGGATGGGCAGATGGCTGAACTGTGATAAAGCGTGTATGGTACCATGTTCACACCTGTGGAATCCAGGCCGTGGGCGGGGTCAGGTGCCTGAGGACAACCTGGCATGGTTGCCGGTCCTAATGCCCCAGGAATTGGGTGAAAGTGGAAGGCTCTTGACACAGCTCTTGGCCTCAATCACCAGCCGGTGCCCAATGGCCACTTCTGTCCTCAGGCTCCATTTCTTCCTCCAACAGTGATACTCAAGGCTTCATGCACTTCTGGAGATGCCACCCGTTCCTGCAACTCTCCTGACCAGCTCTGTGCAGGAGCCCCCCAGCCTGCGACCACAGCTGCTTTCGGCCGGTTCCCAGACCACGTCCTCCTCTGAGGTGCCATCTCTGCCTTCCACTGGGCTGACCAGACATCTTCTCTGATCCCTCGCGGTCACCCACCACGTGTGACTGTGACCGACCCCCATCTCCCCCCCAAGTCTCAAGTCTACCGGCTCCCCAGCTGCCTGCTCCCGTTGCTTCGTCATCCCAGCAGGCTCGCCCTAGCTAATCCCTTTCCTACGCCCGCGAGAAAGAAGGTTCTAGGCTCCGGTCTGCATGACCCAGTCACTACCTTACTTGAACACAGACTCTCCAGATTCTCTCCCTGTGTCTGCAGCACCGCCTTCGAGGATCTCCAGGACCTGCCAACGTGACCCAGGCACCAGCTCCCTTCCCCTTGCAGGGCCCTGCCCCAGGCCGGTGTGTCGCCTCAGCAGGAGCCCAGGGTCGCCGACAGGATCTGATGCACCATGGGTGCGTGCCCATGCCTGACTGCTGGCTGTATTGTCACTGTAACTGTCAACCCCTGTGCCTCCCCCCACCTTACAGAGCCTCGCGGGCTCAGCCTCAGGATGCTGGATCTTTGTCGTTGTTAACACAAGACTTCTGTTCTCCTCTTCCCTGGGACCAACACAGGACGGGGCGCACAATCTGATCCTGGCTGACAAGACCGGACAGGAAGGGTCCTGAGGGACTTCCAGAACTGTTCCCTTGCTCCTGAGAAGGTACAGAAGAATTCTTTCCCTGCTCCCACACTTGGCTGAGGCGAAGGCTGTCGGGCGCTCTAGCCATCTTGCGATCACAAGGGGGTGACCGACAGTCTGAAAACCGGTCAGGACCTGTGTGAATTCACAACTCACTCCAAGCTGACCAACCCTGAACTGCCCTGTTGACCTTCCAGAAATGCTGGACGCCTGGCTGTTGAAGCCAAGGGGAGTTGGGATCTTTGAGTTGCAGGTGAAATCAACCTTACTCAGTAATGGATGAATTGGAAGAAATTCAAAGATCGCATCCTGAGGTTGTGACATGAACTTAGAGCTTAGCAGCCTAGACCAGCAAGCAGTGGAAGGGCTCCACCCTCCCGACCTCATCACCTCCCAAAGGCCTCACCTCCTAATACCGTGGCATTGGGTGGGGGTGGCGGTGGGAAAACAGGTGTCAACATATGAATTGTGAGGAGACGCACGCATTTAGTCTGTGCTGGTCAGGGCTCCCACTTTGGCGCATCCCCAGGAGCCAGCCCGGGGGTCTTGCAAGTTCACACTGGCCCCTTCCGTGGGCTGGACGGGGGCAGGGCCGTGCAGCTCACCGCTGTATCTCTGAATGCAGGGACTGGCCCAAAGGCGGGGTTTCAGGAACCGTGGGAGGCAGGCGCCAACCACTAAGGAAAGCAGAGGCGGTTCGGCCCCCACCCTGGGGGCCGGCCACCTCGAGAACCGATCCAGCTTTTCTCATTCCCAGGGTGGGGGATGGTGGGAGCGGCACAGAGAGGCGAGACCGCAGGGTTTTTAAAATAACTGCATCCTTTAATGGCAGTAATACAATTATTGGATTAAGAGACCACAGGAGAAAGGGCAGGTGACATTTCTGGAAGACAGAGGAGGAGTACAAAAAGGGAGCTGGGACAGTCATGCGATGATCATTGTAAAAATACAGTACGTTATATACATATTTGCACCATCAACTTTCAACTCTGAAGTAATATTTACACTTTTGTTACAATCCTGGTTAGAGAACATTTTATTTTTAAAAGCTTGGCCTGATGGCAAAATGAAAATTTTGGGGGGAATTCATAGTCCCGTGAGGTTCTTAGGCTGAATATTCCTAGAGGAGGGTTCCAGCTTCTATTTCATCCACAGATTTCGGTTTTAAAAAAGTATTTAATTTTGCTTTTACAAAAGAAAATTCTCAAAGGAGGGAGAGAGAGAAGGAAAAAAAAGACAAAAAACAAAAAAACCCACAGCCACACTGTGTATCTTTACTTATTTCACAAACATCAAGGGCTGCAGCCCTTTGCTTCAAGGCCAACACCGGTGGCTGAAGAAAAATCTCACTAATGATTGTTTAAAAACCACAAAACGAAATAGACAGAGACGAACCAAACCAACCTGATCACGGCGCACTGACCCTGCGGGCTGCCTCTTCCCACCCGTGCTTCTGGCCCCAAACTGGACAGTTTTTCTTCCGGGGGAGAGGGGTTTGGTACAGGAGCCTCATTCACCTCCCACCCCAAGGAGGTGGGAGGGGAACCCTCCGGCTGGATCACCAGTTTTCTTCATTATTAGCAAGAAAGAGATGGCGGCCTTTAGCAAGGCAGTTGGGGTGATGGGACAAGAGCAAGGCAAGAGATGGCCAGCACCTGCTTATGCACAGGTAGGAAGGACCCCGGAGCCATGGACCGGCCTCCCCAGGTCCCATCCACAGGGTGAGCCTTTTCTGGAGCTCTGTGGATGGGGCTGGACCTCAGCCAGGGGCCTGGGGCAGGTGGGGGGAGTCCAGCGCAGATGTCTCTGCTCCCATCCCGGCTCAGCCGGAGGAGGGGAGCAGGATGCAGGCTTCTGGTTCCACGCCCTCCACCTGCAAGCGGGGGTCCTGCCGGTTCTCTCCTAGAGAAGGCCCAGCGGCCCCCCACCCTGCCCTGGCTAGTCTCCTGCCCTTTCCTCAAGCCCCCCAGATCCAACACTGTGACATACCTCTGAACCCGTGCACCTGTTAGCTGGGAAGAAAAACACACTAAAACCACGGGCCCTACATCAGACGCGGTGGGAGGAGGTTCAAAGCAAGCGGAGAACAGAAACACTTTGCAAGAACCCCCCGGGGCTCTTGTCGGGAGCCTGGCGGAGCGGCCATGCCACGGATCCTTGAGCTGTCCCCAGAGGGGCTGGGGCCGGCACACTGGGTGCTCTGGCTTCGGGGGACCAGGAAAGACCCCGGGCTGAGGGGAGGACGGCGTGGCCGCGACGGGACAAAACGAGAGCTAATACTGACAGAAAACACGCGGTCTGCGGAGGCTGCCTCCTGGAGGCAGCTTTTGGGGGATGCCGCCCCACACCAGCCCTGCCGTCTCCAGGTTCGTCTCTCACCCTGGAGTCTTCTGATGTGGGCGGAGGGCACAGGTCTGAGGACGAACTCTGGACGGAGGGCAGCAGGGAAGCCGGTGTGCGAATCCACAGGAGACGGGAGCAGAAATGGCTGTGCCTCTCCCAGCTCAGACAGCTTCCAAGGGCTCTCTGCCTTTCTTTCAAATTCTTTCCTTCCTCGGGCCCCTGAAGCGGGTCGTTGGGGCCGGCCCACTGCAGAGGGGATGGGGTTCTAGAAATGCCTGGACCTGCTTCGACGCAGGGTCTGCCCACGGTCTCGGCTTCATCTCTCCTCGCTCACACGGGGTGAGCAGCGTTCAGTGCCTTCTGACACCTACTGTTCCCTTTGTCCTCGGGTGTGGGCTGGGGGGGGGGGGGGGCGGGTGGGGAGGAGGACGGGCCCAGCTTTGCCCAGAAAACCCACTGGACCTCCAGCCACCAGACTGGGGCTCCAGCCTTCAGAGAGTCCCTGATAACTGAGCCTGGCCAGAGGAAGGGCCCGCTGGGGCTGAGGCCCCGGGGACTTCCAACTGTTCATGTGCACAAGTAGGTTTCCTTGGCGGGAGCCTGGGAGCCCCGCAGCACTGACCAGAACTGACTGAAAATGGTTATATACAATTTATATGTTGCAAAGAAAGTACTATTAAAAAAGAAAGAGAGAAGAGGGGAGGGAGAGAAAAAAAAGGGGGGGGGAACCACCCAGAGCCCCCCTCCCCCCAAGTTCCCAACTCTGGTTGCTACCCTTAAATATTGCCCTGGGAAGGGTGGGGTGCGGGGAGCGCTTGACTCCAGCTTAACACTACTGGCAAAACGGGGAGGCAGTGGGGTCAAAGCCTTTAAAAACATCTTTCAGGGACCCCGCGTCCTGCTCGCCCTCGCGGGCTGGGCTGTTGCCAGCAAATGGGCTTCCAGAGCCCGTCTTGGGCGTCTGTTTCACAGTCCCAAAGAGGGTGGGCACGGGCAGGTTGTGCACGCCAGGCTGGGGCGGGGCGCCCTCTGGTGGCGGGGCACCCGGTGTGGCGGTGGGGGCCGCGGAGGCCTTGGGCCGGGGGCGGTTGTAACTGTTGTATCGGTCTGTGGCTGTGGCAGTGCCCCCGTCTGCACCGGGCTTCCCGGACTCAGGCTGTTCCAGGGCGGACTTGCGGACGAATGGGGGCTCCTTGGCCTTGGCGGCCGAGCTCTTGCCATTGCCCTCAGGGCCTTTGGGCTGGGTGCCCGCATCGGCGGCTGGCTCCGCAGTTTTGCCACCTGCGTTGGGAGTCCTGGGGTCGTAGAGGCTGATGCCACTCAGCACGCTGCTCTGCCCACCCCCGCTGCCCTGGCCCAGCCCGCCGGCAGCCAGCACTCGGGGGTCATAGGGGGCGGTGGCTGGTGGGGAGGACTCCCCGCTGGGGCTGGCGGCTGGAGAGGGTGCTTCGGCGGGGCCGGGCTTGGCAGCCCGGGAGGAGGCAGCAGAGTCTGCCGGTTTCTGGAGCCGAGGGTCGGTAGGTGCCTTCCGCACCCGGGGGTCACTGGGCTTGTCGCTGGAGCCAGGGGCCGCCGAGGGGCCGGTGGCATTAACAGTCTTAAGGATGCGAGAGAGGAGCTCGAAGTCGGGCAGGTTGGAGCTGGACGCGCTGGGGTCTGTGGAGGCGCCCAGGCGCTGTCGGGGGTTGGGAGGTCCCGTGGCAGCGCCACGGTGCAGCCTGGGATCCAGGGTGGGCATGGACTGCAGGGCTGCGGGGACGGGGGGCACCGCGTCCTGCTTGGGGATGGGCAGGGGGATCAGGTCCTCAGGATTCCAGAGCACAGTGCGGGCGAAGCTCGGCTTGCTCAGGGTCACGTCCTTCTTGATGTGGCTGAACTGCTGCAGCTGTGACCGTGGGTCCCGCAACGGGGGCCCAGGGAGAGGGTCCAGGGGAATGGTCATGGCCTTCTCCCGCAGGGCCCGCTCCCCTTCCTCCTCTTCTGCAGGGGGTGGTCCAGACCCTTTGGAGCCGCTGGGGCCTGCAGGGCTGGAATGAAGGCCGCCTTCGGGCTTTGGGTTGGGCAGGGAGCGAGCCAGCCGAGGGTCGGAGGGCCCCACGTCTCCTGGGCCAGACCCGCTGGAAGCCTCGGCATGGCGGGTGAGTCTGGGGTCCCGGCTGAGGCGAGGGTCGGCCAGCCGGCCTCCCGTGGGGTGTCCTTTCTGGAGGCGGGGATCCCCCAGCCCGCTGTTGCTCAGGTCCCCGACGGAAGCCTGGGGTCTGCTGGACGTCTGCTGTCTCAGGGTCTTAAGAATGGAGGTGACGCTGCTCCCGCCCTCATCCTCATCACTTGAGTACCAGTTTCCGGTGTCACCTGAGCAAGAACAGAGGTACAGGAAGATGAGCGGCCACCGCCACCGCCACCAGTCCGCAGACCCACAGCGGCCCGCTGGGTGAACGGCTCCTCTGCCTCTTACCTCTCAGAACCTCAGTTTCTCCTTTCCTAAAAACCCCTCCCTCTGCGGGCTGCTACGAACAGCCACGAAACTCAGGTGGGCTGAGCACCAAGCCTGGGAGATCACTGGCTACTGTTCCTGGATCCTTCCCCATGTGCTCTATCTTATTAATTCTCATGACCACCCAGAAGGCAGTGTTACTATCACGCCCATTTGACAGACGAGAAAGCGGAGGCATGGACGGTACCTTGAGAGCGAGGGCAGAGCGAGGACTGAGCTCAGGATCCCAGCCCGGGGCTCCGACACCTCGTCCTCACCTGCCATGGGCTCAGGTCCCAGCATGGCAGGCCCTGCCCTGGGCGCCTGGGAGCACCTAGCACTGACTCCGCTCTTTCTGCGCTTGGGGCTCACAGACACTGGCCCCCAGGCCCCTCGAAGCGTTACCATATCCCGGCGAAGGGCAGTCACCGGCTGATAAGAGACGGGGCCAGGTGGGCAGACTCAGAAATTGGCCCAAGTCCAACCTCTGGGCAGGTGACACCGGAGCCACCGAGGGAGGGCGTGGCCCCCTCTTCCCACTGTCCCCACCTGCTCCCAGGCTCCAGCCCCTGGTTCTAGACACCATTTGTCCGCCCCATTTCCTCCTGGGCTGGATGCCATCAGATCCGCTGTGTGGCACCAAGTGACCTGGCAGCTGGGACTGTGCTTATTACTGGTTTGTGTCAGCAACTGGCTGTCATCTGCTGACTTCCTGAGAGCATGGTCTAGGGAAAGGAGAGCGGTGAGCCTCCTCTCTAAGGGCTCAGAAGGGAAATCCTGTTGGCTGCTGTCTCCTCCGGGGACCAGCCCACCGCCCTCCTCAATGGGATCAGGGTCGCTCTCGACCCCCAAGATACAGAAAGGCAGCCCTGACTTCCAATTTCCTCAGGGACATGCAATGCAGCGGCTCCAGCCCGGCTCCACGGCCCTGGGCCGGGGTCCTCTCTGGCCACAAGCTCCTTTCCGACACAAAACCCAGCTAGGCCTTCCCCACCTCTCCACGGCACAGCGGCCTGGGGGGGGGCCTGTGCCTGTCAGGGGAAGCCCCTGCCCCTGGGGAGGACACATGCCTTCCTCATTCTCCCGGTCCTGCTTGCTGCTCTCAGCCAGCCTCCTCGCTCTCTCCTCCTCCTCCTGCTGCTTCTGCTGGATCCTCAGGTACAGGGCCCTCTGGGCTGAGGGCAGGAAGTCGGGGACACCGGCGCCCGGCTTCGGCCGGCCTGGGGGCCCTCCCTCAGAGAAGCTGTCGGGCTCCAGAGGGTGCTCGGGGAAGAGGTGCTCCCCAGGCTCCCCCGGCAGCTCTTCGTAGTGCCCGTAGTCCTCTGTGGCAGGGAAGAACCGAGGGCTCGTGTCGGGAAGGGCCTTGCGGCACCAGCTCCATCCCACCTGCGCGCCCTTAACTGGAGAACCCCCACCCCCTGATGGCAATGGGTGACGATGTGCAGCCCGTCCCTTCCTACCCTCCCCAGGAGGGTCCCCACAGAAGGCCCAACAGCAGGGGACGGAGCAGCCAACGGGGGTCTCCCCACCCAGGATGCAGCCACTGAAAAATGGGGTTCACAGCACGATTTAGTGATGTGGGCGGGCAAATGCTCATGAAGTGAAAACAAGACGCAACGTCGTACAGATGTTTACAAAACGCAACAAAAAGGCTTTGCAGACAGACAGAAAACAGTCCTCTGGGAGCGAGACTCGGGAGAGAGGGGCCCCCACGTGCTTCTGATCTGTTCTAATTACCGGTGAGGGGCATTCAGTTTATGGTTTCTGTTTTCCTCTTTTTTTAAGTTTTATTTATTTAGGTAAGCTCTACCCCCGACGTGAGGCTTGAACTCACAACTCCAAGATCAAGAGTCGCGCGCTCTTGCGACTACGCCAGCCATGCGCCCTCTTTTTATGATTTCTTTGTAATAATCAGAAAAGAAAAACACTGCATCTCGTAGAGAGCTCGTAATATGAGCTCGGCCACGGTGACCAAAGACTTGTAAAGAAAAGGAAATAACTAAATGTTGCTATGGCCACATGTCAATCCAGGGGCTCTCGGGTGATCCCTCCTTCTCCCTCCCTCCTTCACGGGGTCCTGAACTCTGCAAATGCTCACGAGCGTGCGACTGCATTTAAGGGCGGGGGCGGGGGGGCGTCTCTCTCACATGGCGTCTAGGAAGCACAGGGCTCGAGGGTCGGGGTCTGCCTTCACTCCTGAAGGGCAGGCAGGGGCCTGCTGCACGTGGGGACTGTGTGTGCATGCGTGCGTGTGTGCAGACAGAGAACGTGTAGTCAGCGCCGCCCCACACGTAGAACGTTCTGCAATGACGAAATATTCCGTATCTGCACAGTGCAACCTGGCTACCACTATCCTCCACGGGGCTACTGAGCATCTGAAATGTGGCCAGTGCTACCAAGAGGATAATCTGTAACTTAATAGAAACTAAAAGGCTTAACGCGATTTGTAAATATTTCATGCACAAAGCATATGAAGGAAGAAGTGAAAGGCCACCCTCTTCTAGCCCCTGAACTTCGTGGGCAAACCTGCACTATGGGGCAGGAGCCTAGCGCGGTGCCGGGCACACGCCGTGAACAACAGTCCCAGTCGCCCCTGCACAGAACAAACTACTCGTCGGCCGTACGACTGAATATAGTAACCACCACTGGGCGGGCACACTTCAAATGCATAGATTTCCGGATAAGGAAATAGGGGCGAATTACTTTAGAGGCACCTGCTGTGAACAGCTCGCCAGACTTGGTTTTCCTCCGCGCCCAGGCCTTTTTCCATGCACGTTCTACACGTTTACGAAAGGAGGAGGGGCCCGTGGGAACCACGGCACCTCCCTCACACAGCCTGCCTTTCTCACTCCCGCTTCCAAGGCTCCCGCTCCTTGCCGAAAACACTGCTCTGTGGCTCCGGGCACCACCGAGATGCCGGAGGCTCACACTGACCCCCAGCCTGGTGGTCTCCCTGATGCCCCGCGAAGTTTCCCCACGGCTGTCAAACGGGCACCTCTTGCTTAACGGGGCGGCTGAAGTGATCTCTTGTGGGTGCTCAGCACCCACAACTCGGCGCTCTCCAGCAGGACGTTCCGGCATCAGGGACGGCGTGAGCATCCGCCCAGGTGACCCTGCCTCGAGGCCGGCGTCCCCATTTGCTCCTTCCTGTCTTATAACATGTGCACGAGGAGGAATGTAGGCCCCACGGCGTTTTCTCCAAACTCGCTACTTCCTGCCCCGTCACGGCCAGCTCTGCCCAGGACAACTCCATAGCATTCCAGAAACTTCCCTGATTCCACTCCAACCCCTACTATCCACCCCCTCGAATGCCTCTGCCTATACCCTACCATTCTTCCAATGAGGCCACCTCACCGGGGCCGTCGGAGTCCCCACGCTGGGACTTCTGTCCCTTCCCTTTCCCAAGTTACACGGCTGCCCTTACTTTTCTCAACCGAGCCGACGGACCGGGGTCTCCGCCCCTTGGCCTCTTCCCCTTCACATCCCAACTCACGCTCCCTTCTCAGAGAGGCCCCTGCTGGCCATCCCCACGCGGCACAGCCACTCCCAACCTGCCTCTGCCCCGACCGTCTGCCACAAGCTCTCCGTTTTACTTTTTCGAGAAACGATCTCTGCTGAAACGAGCGTTATGTGTTTATTTACACGTCTCCTGTCTGCTTCCCTGAACTAAAACGCAGCTGAGGCAAGGCCTACGGCTGCCCTGCTTGCTCTGACCCCAGGCCTGGCAGCAGTGGGCACATCCCAGCCTTCCCGAAGGCGGCACGTGACCTCCTAGGGATGCAGCGCCATGGGCCGGCCAGCACCCTGTCAGACACTGAAGCTGTTACCAGGACGCATTCTTGTTTCAGCCAGGAGGGAAGGAAAGACGGAAGGAAGACGGTCGGTCGATAGAACACCAGCAGCTCCAAGCCAAGGACCGTCCGGGAGGAGCCCACACTGGAGAAGGCGCTTTGGCCTCAAAGCCCAATGCCACCCCGCACCCGCCCCTCGGGCTTCCAGGCAGAGCAAGCGACAATCAAGTAAACCAGACTCATCACGTCACAGGACTCCCTTCGACCTCAACGGGGTGGTGAACCCCGTCACTGAAAACGTTCAACCACTCACGGGACAGAGATGGAGTCGGATTCATGCTTCCAAAGACTCGGACCAAGGAGGAAAGCCAAGTCCCCGATGACGCTCCCCTGCGCGAGCCGCAGCGGCCCAACCCAGCCCCCACCCGGCCCCCCGCGCACCTGCGTCCCCGATGAGTCCGGGTTCCGTCTCCATGCCCTCGGGCTGCTGGTAAAAGTTTTCATAGAAGTTCTGAGATGGCGGGATGGGGGGCATCATTCCAGAGTGTGGGGAGTCTCCAGGACCATAGGGCATCATTGGGGGGCCACCGGGGCCCATGGGCGGGCCAGGGTTCATGCCAGGACCCATCGGCATGTCGGGGTGCATGTCGGGGTGCATATCAGGGTGCATGTCCGGGTGCATGTCGGGATGCATGTCGGGATGCATTGGGCCCCCCATGGGCCCCGGGGGGCCCATGTTGGGCCCGGGGCCCATTGGCCCCGGGGGTCCTCCGGGTCCAGGGAACCTAGGAGGAAGAAATGCACCTGTGAGGGGCTGCAAAGCACGCGTGGTGGCCATGCCCTCGAGGAGACACGGTGGCATCCGTGAGGCTGGTCACGGAGGGCTCCAGACCAGGCTCGCAGTGAGACCCCCGGCACAGAGGAGCCCGGCTGAGGCCAGACCAGCCCCACCAGACGGAATCTGGGGCCCTGGGGCACTCACCTCACGCCCAGCTTCTCAGCCAGCTGTCCTGTGGGCCGCACCACGATCTCAAACAAGGAGGGGATCTTCTTGTTGTACATGTCCTGCTGCTGCTGCAGCTGCTGTGGGGACAGCGGCTCGTGCACAGGCATGGGCATCTGGGGGGGCCCGGGAGGCGGAGGGGGAGGTGGGGGCGGGGGCGGGGGGCCGCCCTGCATGGGCCTGCCGTTGGGAGAGGTCGGGGCCGGGGGGCCGGGGGGCCGAGGAGGGGTGGGCAGGAGGCCCACACCAGGGGGGGGTTTGGGCAGGGGGTTGATGCCCTGCTTCTTCAGTTCCTCCACTTCCTTCTCGTCCTCAGCGCCCGCCTCTGCGTCATCAGCCAACATCTGCCGGTGAGAACAAAGCGGGGGGGGGGGGGGGGGGGGGGGGCGACCAGGATGAGGTAGGGACCAGGCCTCCCGCGCGGGAAGCTGAACTTTCTGAGACCCCTAAAACACAAGGACCCCGCGGCCACCATGCCACGAGGCACGGAAGTCGTCATCCCACACCACTGCCGCCTCTGCTCTGTGACCACCCGGGGCAGGGAAGGGGGCAGACGCTCCTGTTTGCACCAAGACACCTGTTTTTCTCCCCTTAAACTGTACAACTCGATGGCATTAAGTAGTCATGAGGATGCACAACCACCACCTCTATCTGGTTCCGGAACTTCCCCATCACCCCAAAAGGAGGGCCCATACCTATTAGCAGTCACTCCCCTTCCCCCTCGTCCGGGGCCCCAGCAACCACTAATCTGCTTGCCATGTCTACGACCTGCCTATTCCGGAGAGTTCACTAAAGCATACACTGCCCGGCCTTTTGCGACTGGCTTCTCTCGCTCAACACGTTTGCCAGGTTCAGGGCGCCTGGGTGGCTGTCGGCTGATGGTCAGACTTCGGCTCAGGTCATGATCTCAGGGTTCAGGAGTCCGAGCCCCAGGTCAGACTCACTGCTGTCAGCGCGGAGCCTGCTTCGGATCCTCTGTCCCCGCCTCCCCCACCCCTCCCCCGTTTGCGCTCTCTCAAAGCTAAATAAAACATTTTAAAGAATGCCAGGTTTACCCACATTGTAGCACGTGTCACCTACTTTATACCTAATACCCTATTGTCCCGTGGCCAAACTGTTTATATAAACGATGTGCTTTCTGCCGAAACACATCCTTTCCTTCCGGGATTCTGGAATTTTGGTACATGCCAGGCACAGGCGCCACTCTGAGCACTGAGCCCCTTGGGCGTCCCTGGTATAGAACATTCCACGAGTGCTATCACAACCTGAGGATTAAGCACGGTCCTTGGGACTCCACGGGGCAAGGACTCTTGGACGCTCACGCCTGGTTTCTCCAGCCTTGGCCCGCTGTGGCTACACGTTTGGTCCTGGGACCGCCCCCGCCCCCCGCCAGGAAACGACTGAACCTGGGCCCGGGGCCACCTTAGGGACCTCAGCACAGATGCCTTCGTGGATCCTAACATGGGGCTCAGAGATGCTTCAGCAGCTAGCAGCTAGCATCCCAGCCCCGGCACCGCTCAAGACCGCCCCCCCACTCCTCCCTCCCCGCAGCGATGGCGGGAGCGTGGGTGGTGGGAGCAGGGTCTCCAGGTGCGTGTCAGGCCGGTCTCGGCTCTTCTCTCTCCTGTCAGGAATGGTACCTGCACCTGGGGACAGCAGGGTCTGCCGGAATACTCGACCAATTGACAGAAAACATCTGTCCCTTAGAGCCCCGCTACTCGAGGCGTGGTCTGAGAGTGGACCTGCTGAACTGGAACCGCATCTTAACAGGTGCCTGGGACGGTGTGGGCGACCCTGCCCCGAACCAGCAGTGCCTCTCAGCGGCGAGGCAGGCCCCGGCCCTGCATGCTTCACCTCCCTGACGCTCGGTCCACTTCCCGCCCGGCGTACTGGCCCCCGGGCCCCCTCTGCTTCTCGACCGAGCACGTGGCTGCTGCCTGGGCTGTGTCCCCTGCTCAGCACGTGCCTCTCACTCTTTTCTTCCACCGCTCACCTCGGGACCAGCACAGGGTCGCCTCACCCAGGCTCCCGTGAACGGCAGCCTGTCTGCAGAGCCTCTGGGCTCCTTGTACATTCCCTCCACTTCCGCGATCCCGGTGCATCATCAGGATCTGCCCAACGACTGGATCCCGTCTCCTCGCCACCGCGTCCCCCAGGGCCCAGGACGGTGCCCGGCAGAAGCTAGGCACGGACGCACATTTGTTGGGTAAATGAGCAAGGAAAACACACAAATGCACCTCCCCCTGCATTCCCTGGGCTCTAGGGAACAGCCGGTTAACATCAGGACCACGGAGGAGGGGAGGGGTGAGGGGTGGGGGGCGCGTGGGGGGGATGAGAGAGTTAAGGCCTTGGCCACCCTGACCCCGCTCTTTGACGTTCCTCTCCAGTGGGTCTCCCCGGCACCCCGCCTCCACCCCCCCTCCCTGGCTCCAAGGCCCTGCCCGCCCCGAAGCCTTCAGTCAGTGCCAGCACGGGGCTGGGGAGACTCCTCCATCCGGAGAGCTGCGGGTAGGTGTTCAGCTCCACCCGGGCACACTTCACCCCACGTGCCTTCTCCACTGGCCACACGCGTGGCTCTCTGAGTGAGGGACCCCCCTCTACTTTCTGAACCCCGAGCCACGATCTGGGGTCTCTCTCCTACACGCTGTTCCCAAGCTACTGCCTGGACCTCCCAAGCGGCCCACCCGCCCCCTGTCCTGGGCCCCGCTGCCTCTGGCCAGGACTCTGCCCCAGCCTCCTACCTGGTCTCTGGTCTCCCTCCCACCGTCCCCTGCTGCACACTGACCCAGCACACATCAATCACAAAGCTAGGTCCTTCCATCAGCGGCAACTCGATGCCCTCAGGCAGAAGGCAGAACCTAACAAGGTTATACCTCATTAACCAGGAACAACCTTGACCTCAGCTTCCTCCCCTCCGGTGGAGGGGGTGGCAAGCTCTGGCCACCGGAGGGGTCACGCTCCCTTGGCCTGCCAAGCTCACACCCAGACGCCCTATCGTTCCCTCCTTGCAAGCGCTGCCTCCTCTGCCCGACGGCCGCTCTTCCTTTGGGTCGCCTCCCGCCACCAGCCTCTGATGGCCTCTGGAGACCAGACATGCCTGTCGCGTGCGCTTCTCTGTACCACTTAACAGTCGGGAACACCCGGCCAGCGTCCCCCTTCCTCCATTAGACCACGGGCTCTGGAGAGCGAGCCTGTGTGCCGTCTTCACTAGCGTCTGCCGGCGCCGGCCCAGCAGCCCGCATGCGCCGGGCGCTACCCGGGACCAGCAGCGTCTCGGCCACCAGGGCCTCCATCTCCTGCCCCACGCCAGGCGGGAGTCTCCCGTCCCAGCCTCCTGGCCAGCTGGAGGACGCGGCCCCCCCGCTGCAGGACTCAGCTCCCCTCACCCCTCGCCAGACCCCAGCTCCACGTCTAGACCAGCTCCCTGCGCTCGTCTCTCTACCCTCCATCTCCCACCCTGAGCCACGCACGTCGCTGCGAAAGCAGGCGCCGAACCACGTCAGAGGGCAGGACGGTGACACGTAAAACACATTAAAGCCGCGTTCCCACCAGGAAAGCCGAACCCAAACCGCACAGCCCTTGCTCAGAGACGCCGAGAGGGACACGTCTGTTCCAGACCTCCCGCGCGTCCCCTCTGGGCCTCTCCGCCTGCAAAGACGGGCACTCCCGGGACCTTTCCATCAGACGAGACACACCAGGGCCCTCCCCTACCAGGATGGATCCTGACTGAGGCCGAGGGTTTCCGAAAGTTCGGAGCAGCCTCTTAGCGGCAAAGGGCACTCACACCCACAGACACGCGAAGGTATGTGAGCCAAGGCTCATCAAGGCAAAGAAATCAGCTTGTGTCGGTTGATTGGCTAGAAAATTCGTAGGTTCCTGCCCCAGGCTAGAAACAATCCGAATCTTCTTCGGTTGATAACTAGACAAATTTACGACCATCCATACAACGGACTCGTACTCACCAACAAACAGCAACGAACTACCCTCAACAACTATTCTCAACAGATGCACTATGCCTGGTGGAAAAAAGCAGATCCAAGAGGTTACGCACACACGTACGTGTGTTTAAAAGCTCTTTACTGGATACGCCTGTTCAGAGAACATTCTCGAAAACACAAACTATAGAGACAGAAAACAGAGCAGTGATGCCAAAGGCTGGAAAATGGAGAAGCACGGAGTCTATAGGGGCAGGGTTTTGGGGGCAATGGAAGACTGAATTTCCTCAATCTACATTTTGGGACGGCTACATGACTCTGTGTTTGTCAGAACTCATAGAACTTCACACTAAATGGGAGGAATTTTACTGGATACAAACTACACCTTGCCAAACCTGACTATAAAAAAACAGAGCGTGTGAGAAAGGACTTCAGGGTAAAGAACCAAAACGTGAGCAACTCACTCCCGAATGGTTCAAGGAGGAAAAACAAAAAACAAAAACAAACGTGCACACACATATATAAGATAAAACAGGACCAAATGGGGCAGAATGTTGCTAACAGACAAATCTGGGTGGAGGAGCAAGCATGCTTCCAAACGTGGAACGGATGGCTGGGAACACGTGTGTCTAGGCGGACAGAAAGGTGTCCGCGAAGTGGGAAAACAGAGCTGAAGGAAGGAAGGAAAGAAAAAGAGCACAGGCAGCTCAGGGGAGGCTGGCCAAGGCCCAGGCATGACTGGCACCACAGTGTGGACCCAGGGGCCGCCCAGAAGCTCCGGGCCCCAGCCCTGGCCAACAAGCTGCAGCTGTCTGGGCAAGGAGGAATGGCCGATGCCTTCATCTGGGTTAATCGGGTCCTTAAAATTCATCTTGAGTTTTACTTTCTGACTACCCAAATTTGACTCTGGTATGGTTTTTCCACCATCTTTTAAGTTTATTTATTTTGAGAGAGAGAAGGAGAAAGAACGAACGGGGGAGAGAGGGAGAGAGTGAATCCCAAGCAGCAGTGTCAGCACAGAGCTCAAAGCGGGGCTCGATCCCATGACCCGTTGAGATCGTGGCCTGAGGCTGAAATCAAGCATCGGAAGCTCCACCGACAGAGCCACCCAGGTGTCCGTCAACACTCGTTTTTAACCCACTGAGACTTAGTTTTTAGATTGGGGAGGATACCGATGCTTTCAAAATGTTTGTAATGGGGAGCTGAAATGTACCATCTGGGTTTGCCTTGGGTTTTTACTAGGGCGTTTAGACCTGGGCTGTGCAAGGCGATGGTCACTGGCCACGTGTGGCTACTGAGTCTTGAAATGCAGCTGGTGCAAACGGAGAGGGGCTCTGAGTAGAAGATAAGCGCCAGATTCCAAAGACACGACAGCAACGAGAACGATGATGCAAAACGTCTTACGTTTTTCGTTATCACTCGCTGAAACGGTATTCTGAACACAGACACACCAAGTTAATTAAGACAAACTGCCTGAAATTGACTTTTCTAGGTTTCCTTCTACTCTAACGTAGCTTCCAGAAAATGTGAAAGGACACCGGTGGCTCGGTTGTGTTCCTACTTGGACAGCACTGGTTTAGAGCACCAGCTCTGAACCTCCAGCAGGGGGCAGGCCTCGGCAAGTCACCTTTCAGTTCTTCTTGTGAGAGGAAGCCACTGCTTACCCCGCTCCCTACCCTGTCAGAGAAACAGACTCTAGACAAGCTGCTCATTACAAAACCCTATCCCCAGGATACCAGATTTCCCAGAGGGCCTGGTAAGGGGAGAGTTCTTCCCACGGCACTGCCCGTGAGCACTGGGGTGCTTCCCTGCTCTGCTCGTGCAGTGCTCACCCCTGACCCCTCAGGCAGACCTGGACCCCACCAGCAACAGAGCGGTACTGACGGACTCCAGAAGCTGCCTCATGTGCTACTCAGACTCGATCCTTTCCATTCTCAAAAAACCGGCCAAAGCTCTCAGACCTGCCGTGAACTAGAAGGCACGAGAGCCTTCGTCTGAAAGGACCTGTGTTCTCCCTCACCCGTTCCCTTAGTGCGTCAGGAAGCCCAAGACAGGAACCTGGGCCCCCCAGAGTCCTCATGACTCATCGGGCAGAACAACAGGTACTAGGATGAGTCTCAAACATCGCCTGGCTGGGGAGGAAGGCCTGGCACAGCACGGGAGAAGCCGCTCTCTCCCGAGAACCTCCAATTACCCTGCGCGTTGTCGGCTGCGTAACGGAATCCTTAAGTCTTAGGAGGAAGCATCTGACGTTTCCGTCAAAATACAACCCACCCAAGTTTCACTCTCCTCCTTGTGCACCGTGGGCTCTCTCTAAAAGATGGCTAAGCCACGCAAGATGTGTTTGCAAGCAACGTTCCTTTCACACCGCTGCCCCCCTCCTCCTGCCGCCCCGCCACGAAAACCGCCCTGGCTGGAGAGAAGATACACGCGAGAGCACCTCAGTTCTCCCCGCAGAGAAAAAGTCCCCGTTCCCTCCCTCACACGGCCCAGCTCCAGGTCAAGGCAAGTGGGCATTCTGGTCCCGCACAGAAGCCAGATGGACGCGCCAGGTCAAGGGGAGGCGCACCTCCTGGTTCCCCTGGAGGCAGCTGTGGCCCCACATTACCCCCAAACGTTACCTTATCCAAGAGCTCTCTCGTCTCCTCGGTCAGGGGGTCGTGGGAGAACATGCAGTCGTCCCCGTTGATGCAGTTCCCCGTCGTGTGGTACAACTTACATGGGAAATCACGTTCACGGGCACGTTAAGGCAAACGTATCGTGTCACAGAACCCACCCGAGCGTGGAATCCAGCCCCTTCTGTTTTGGAGACGGGGAAACGGACACCCAGAGAGGTGAAGTGACCCGCTCGGGGGCTGCATGACGTGCTCGCAGCAGACCCAACAAGAGCCCGTTTTCTCAGGACTCTCCCTCCGGAGGGCTTCCTGCCTGCACCACGCCGGCCTCGGGGCCGCGTCCGCAGGTCCTGACTCCCCGGGAACGATTCAGGTGGAGGATTTGCCCAACGCCACACGGCCAACTGGGGAAGTCTCAGGAAGGGAACAGACAAGGGCGCTACAAATGGCCTCGAGGGTACCCGTAAAGAGAGCGGACGCGTGCGTGGTTAGTTCACTCACCTGCAGGACAGGGAAGGCAGCTCTGCCAGGCGACAGACCGCGAGGGGTCGCCCGGAGAGGCGGACGGAGCGCAGGCGCGGAGGGCCAGCGCGGGTGGCGGGGGCCAGCCGCCGTCACCGGGGAGGACAGGGGAGGTCCTGCACGCTGCGGCAGGTCACGCGTGAGCGCCAAAGGATATCGTGCATGTAGGGGCAGTTCTCGGCTCTGGCACAAAAGCCGGTGATGTAAAATTTGCACAGCTCGCGCTTCTTTGGTAGCTCGATGTCGTGGCTAAAATTACAGTGGTCTCCCTGGAAGAGAGGCGGGAAGAGGTAAGGGGGTGCCACGCTGAGCCCTCGCCGACGCCCACCTGCAACGGGAAGTCCTCCTCTGTCACCGCTGAAGCATGGAGGGACCAACGGCAGGGACGCATGACACCCCCCCCCCCCCAACAGGGCAGGGAGGGCTCACGACGTGGCTTCCCACCACCTTGAAAGTTCTGACAAAGCTGCGCTCCCTTCGCTCGGGCCCTGCCTCCCCGCCCCACGTCCCCGTTCATCCAGGCTCCGCTCCGCTGCCCCGCACCGCTTCGTTCTTATTCTCCCTCTCCCTCCCTGCAGCCACTATTTTTCACCATTTGCTGCATGACGGCCACGCTTCTTCCTTCCTAACGCAACCTCCGTTTTGTTTGGGAAGAACGTGCCCGGCTACACACACATTCTCCAGGCTCGTGTGGAGATACTGTGGCCGATGAAATATAAGCCAACGTCCCCGAGGGAGGACAATACTGCTTCAATTAAAAGAAAAACCAAACCCCTTCACCTATCTTTCCTCTCAGCCCTTAGATGGGACGCCCGGAGCCACAGCAGCCGTTGTGGGACCGGCAAAGATGGCGGATATTCTTAAAAGTAGGAAGGAGGAAGGAGCTTGAGTTCCCCAGGGTGCCACTGACCAAGGCACCAACATCCCTCACCTCAGAGGAACAATGTCTGAGCGTTTAAGCTGGTGGGGCTTGATTTTCCATTATCCACAGACACACTCAGAACACGACACCCGGGTGAACAAAATATAGAAACTGTCCTATGGCTGTTTCCCCTTACTCTCAGGAGTGGCTACTCATTTTTCGTTGGATGTATTACAAGCTTCTAAAAATAATATGAATCGAAACTGTAACACAGAGCGTTTTTTACACGTGTACGCATTTGTTCGTATTTGTTCGAAATGCACAGTTTTTCCTAAGACTTATCACGCGGTGCGGCATTTCCTGGGCATGTGTGCGCCGTTGTCTGTCCACTGCCATCGCACTTGAATACAAGGCTGGCGGCACTCACACCGGGCTACACCCTCAGAGCTCTGCGGTCATCGGCCCACCTTCTGGTATTGAACTCTGCTGTGAAATTCAAGGCTGGCCTGCTTCACCCCACCTGCCTTTTTATCTAGAGGTCGTAACAAATTCCCTTTCCAACGCTAAAGTCCAGTAACTTCACCAGAGCACGTTACATCTTTGCAAGAGCGTCTTCCCCAGCATCTCTTGTAGGCGGTCACTTCCACCCTTACCCGGCCACCGCCCCCAATTAGTGTGGCTTCTAGAACATTCCCAGAGGCCTGAGCATCCTCCGTGAGGTGGCTGCCTTGCCTTGCTCCGGCAGCCAGGCACTGTAACTGGCCCCTTACCCACGTACACCGCCCCTCCACGAAGTATTTGCAGATGACTTTGCCTTTCTTGTCGGACTGCTGGTGGGGCTTGTCATGGTCGCTCCTCCGGTAGCTCCCGCCACCATCCTGTCAGGAACACAGAGTGTGAGCGTAAAGGGGAGTGAAAAGGAAGGGTTGGGGGGACAACGCAGGCTGGGGGAGGCGGGTTCCGCGGGAGTGACAGAAGTCGGCCGGTGGGCACGAGCATTCCCTCGACAGAAGCGTCTTCTCGTGACAAGAGCAGTGTCATGGCCGTGAGGGGTGTGAGCCCCAAGGCAGGGGGCGCCGGCGCGGACAGGAGAAGTTCTGCCACTCGGAGCTGTGGGCAACCGAAGGGCACCACACAGCTGTGCAGGAACGCATCCACCTCCCAGGGGGCAAACTCTCCAGGCTGCCTGGATGGGTCACCTAGAACCTTCCACACCTCAGAGATGCAGGTGCTACAGGGATGTGGTTTTAAAAACAGAGGGTCTCACCAGCAGCACACCCACCATGAGAGTTGACGAGAGCTCATCTGTCCCATGGAGAAGAGCGGACGGGAGCAGGAGGATGAACAGGCCTCAGAGGCCAACTTGTTCAAGAAAAGGAAAAGTCCGAGAAGGGGGCCTCGGCTAAGTATCTCAGATCCGAGTGAAGGGTCAACTCACGCCCATGTCCTCGTCATAGAAGTCTTCGTCGTCATTCATTCCGCCCTTGTTCATCCCTCCTCGGCTGCCACCTCGGCCGCGACCCCGGCCCATCCCTTTCCCTCGACCTCGGGAACCCCGGCCACGGCCTCGATTTAACCCTGCAGGGGAGAGAGATGGCGTTCACCTGCTGCCTCTCCCCAGGATCCCGGTCCGGCAGCAGCTGCCAGAAGGAGCCCCGCCGACCCATCACCTCCTGGGCCCCCTGCCCACCTCGTCCTCGGCTATCTTTGGACCGGCGGTACTGGCTCAGTTCCTTGGAGTACTCGTCATAGTCCTCATCTCCCATCGGCTCCTCACTTTCTCCATACTAGGGTTCCAGAAAGGAGGAGAGAAGCAGGTGGCGTGCAGGGAACAACGAGCACTGTCCCTAACTGTGCTCTCCGTCCCCTTACGCCTTTTTATTTGGCTGAACGCCAGATTCAGAGGGCAGATGACCCACCCAAGGCCACCTGCTTGTGCCCCCCCTTACACGCGACAGCCTAAGGTGGAGGGGGGTGTCTAACCTCTGGTAGTGTCTTCACCCCTACAACTCCTCTCCCCTCCCCCCAGGTAAATCCCACAGGGCTGCTCGCACACAAGACAGCTGTGGCTGTAACAACGGGCCGCCAGGGAAAGGTCTCGGGCAGGGACAGAACAATGAACGTGGAAGCTGTGTGCGTGTGTGCGTAGGGGGGGCGTGAAGAAACAAGCACCTGACTGCAAAGGCATCAAACATTTCCAGAAGGCACTCAGGAAACTTGTCTCCAGGGATGGGAACTAAGCTGCCGGGGGCAGCAGCAGTGGGGAGAGGTTTTCACAGCTTTGGTACCCTTCCAATTTTGAACCACGTGAAGGTTTCCTCTATTCCGAAATAAGAAACGAATGTGGAAACGCAGAGAACTGCCACCCGATGCTTTCCTTCCACTGTTTCCAAGGTTTCCCCCAAAAGCGCCCACCAGCCCCCCACTTTCTCCCGGGACTGGAGGAGAGCTTACTTCCATCTCTTCCTCGTAGAAGTCTTCTTCGTCCTCCGGGTGGTCTCCCACGGAGCCCCTGCCCCTTCCACGGCTGCCCCTGCCCATGCCTCGGCCTCGAGATCCTCCGCGGCTGCCTCGGCCCCGGTAGCCCCTGCCACGGCCTCGGCTGCCTGCAGGGCGATTCAGATGGTGAGCAGATGCCCCCAGCAGGAGAGAAGGCAGCCCATTTTCCACCCCCGAGGTCGATCGTTTCCTCCTCCTCCCCAAGCCTTCCTAGCAGCTCCAGGCAGAAGGTCCCATGGTTCCCAGCCCAGGTCCCCTCAGCATTGTGGATGTGCACCTGCTATGGCACTCACTACACAGCCACAAGGGCATCTGTGCGTTGAAAGCTGTACTCACTGTCCAGCTACTTGTGGCTACGGAGCCCCTGTAACACGACCAAACTAAGAGATGCTGCAAGGGTAAAACACACACTGGATTTACAGAACATCATTTAAAAAAAAAAAAAAAAAAAAAGGAAAAGAAAAAGAGTGGGGGTGCCTGGGTGGCTTAGTCGGTTGAGGACCTGACTCTCGGTTTTGGCTCAGGTCACGATTTTGAGATTCATGGCTTCAAGCTGTCAGTGTGGAGCCTGCTTGGGATTCTCTCCCCCCACCCCCTGCCCCTCCCCTGCTCACACACACAATTTCTCTTTCTTTCAAAATAAGTAAACACTGGGGCACGTGGGTGGCTCAGTCAGTTAAGCATTGGACTTAGGCTCAGGTCATGATCTCATGATCTCACGGTTCGTGAGTTCAAGCCCTGCGTCGGGCTCTGTGATGACAACTAGGAGCCTAGAGCCTGCTTCAGATTCTGTGTCTCCCTCTCTCTTTGTCCCTCCCCTGCTCATGCTCTGTCTCTCAAAAATAAATGTCAAAAAAAATTTTTTTTAAATTAGTAAACATTAACAAAAAAATACAATTGCAGTAAACATTAAAAAAAGAGAGAGAGAGAGAAAACAGAGAGAGAAAGGCATAACATAAAATACCACATCTATCTGTTTGGATAATGTGTTAAAGTAAGATTTGGAGTATATGAGGTAGATAAAATAAACTGTTAAAATTAATCTCATCTGGGGCGCCTGGGTGGCTGAGTCGGTTGAGCATTCAACTTTGGCTCAGGTCATGATCTCGCGGTTCATGAGTTCAAGCCCCGCATCGGGCTCTGTGCTGACCGCTCAGAGCCTGGAGCCTGTTTCAGATTCTGTCTCCCTCTCTCTCTGCCCCTCCCGTGTTCATGCTCTGTCTCTGTCTCAAAAATAAATAAGTGTTAAAAAAAAAAAAATTAAAAAAAAAAGGATGAACATAAAAAAAAATTTAAATTAATCTCATCTGTTTCCTTTTATTTTTTCAATGGGACTGCTAGAAAATTCTAAATTCTACGGTGATTTGTGTTATATATTTTTTTCTGTTTAAATGTTTTCATCATTTTTTGAGAGAGAGAGACAGCACGCACACACGAGTGGGGTGAGGTAGAGAGAGAGAGGGAGACACAGAATGTGAAGCAGGCTCCAGGCTGTGAGCTGTGAGCACAGATCACAATGCAGGGCTCACATTCATGGACCATGAAATCGTGACCTGAGCCTAACTTGGACACTTAACTGACTGAGCTACCCAGGTGTCCCACACTGTATTTCTATCGGACGGCACTGGTCTAGAATCTCCCCAAAGAGCAGGGCTTGTCCAGGGAGGTGTCCAGGGAAGACCTGCCAAGAAAATGAATGAGCAGCCACTCTAACAATAAGCTGGGCCTCAGTCAGGGCTAAGTACTGCTGAGCTATAAGGTCCCAGGAACCCTCGTGGGTGGCAGAACCTCGCAGGCAGGAGCCAGTTCTAGAAGGTTTCCGGTGCTCCGCCCTCCCTCACCTCCTAACTGCCACAGTTCAAGGTTCAGAGGCTGCACACCTTGTTGGGTGATAGGAGCTGGGAGGAGTGGGGAGGAGGCTGGGGCAGCCAGCTGTCCGTTACCCTGGCCTGTATCTGACAAGCTGTCCCTTTTCTCTCGCTCCTCACAGCTGAGCAGGAAGTGAATGAAGAAAACAACCCTCGGCCACGAGGGCGTCTCCCCGCCTCCCGCCAGCCTGGCTGCGTCCCAAGCACAGGCCTAGCACCGGGGCTTCTTCTCAGGGCCCTGCGTGTGCAGCCCCCGCCCTTCCCCCGTACTCACCCCTGCACCGAAACCACGGCCGGTCTCTCCTCCCGCACCGGAGGCTCGGCGGCACTGGGCCCCGCGCTGCACCCCGAGCCCCCGCCGCGGAGCTGCTCGGACCTCCTCCCCCCCGCCCCCCCCCCAGAGGCGGCAGGGCCTCACCTCGGCCCCGGCCGCTGCCCTCCTTGGCGCGCCGGTACTGGTTCAGCTCTTTGGCGAAGTCGTCGTAGTCCTCCTTGCCCATATCCTCCTCCTCGTCGCCCTCGTACTCCCCGTACTGCTCGTTCTCGTAGTCTTCGTACATGCCGTAGCCTTTGCTGTCCATCTTGGAGTAGGCCTTCTTGGGCAGGGACGTAGTGTGCGACGGGGGGTACTGCTGGTGGGACTGATGGAGAGAGGGCGTGAGGCGGCCCCGGGGCCCCGGGCCCGGACTGCCAAGACCCCCGCCGCTCCCTCAACTGATGCACCGTCTGGGGGCCTCTGCCACCCCGGCGGCGACACACCAGCCCCCGGCACTCGGGGCACTGGTTCCCAGACGAGCGAGAGCTGGGCGGTGGGCTCAGATGTTTCTGTTCTTCAGAAAGAGCCACGGCTCGAAAGAAAATTTAGAAACACGGACCCCACGATCCCTGAAGAACTGGGGAGGGGAGAGAAAGGGCTATTGCCCAGGGATATGCAATCTCATTTGGGGAGGAGGCCTGGTAGGCAACAGGGGTGCGCCTTTTTATGTACTTATTTTGAGAGCGAGAGCAAGTGGGGGAGGAGCAGAGAGAGAAAATCCCAAGGCAGGCTCTGTGCTGTCAGCACAGAGCCCAACATGAGGCTCAAACTCACAAAACTGAAATCATGACCTGAGCTGAAATCAAGAGTCTGCCGCTGAACCGACTGAGCCACCAAGATGCCCACATCTATCTACCTATCGATCCATCTATTTATTTATAGGGGACGCCGTCTAGGGGATGCCGTCTAGGGACGCCGGGGTGGCTCAGTCGGTTCAACGGCAGACTTCGGCTTGTGAGTTTCAGCCCCACTTCAGGTCCTCTGTCTCCCTTTTTCTCTGCCCCCCTCCCCCTGCTCTCTCAAAAATGAATACTTAAAAAATAATAATAAGTAAGTAAGTAAATAAATAAATAAAAAAAAGTAATCTCTACACCCAACATGGGGCTCGAACTTAACCTGGAGATCAAGAGTCGCACGCTCCACCCACGGAGCCAGCCAGGCACCCCCAAGACGGGTGCTCCTTGGTCAACCTTTTCTTGGGGCCTTGGAATTCAATTAATAATCTACTTGGCAACCAAACTAGAAAGCTATTAAATGATGCTTTCCAAAGTGTGTTAGTGCAAAGAGATATCGGATGAAGTTAGACAGAGACAGACACACACAGACAGACACACACACACAAATGGAAAGCACCAAGATGGCCTTTAGTAAACAAATAAACTGGGGTCCACCCAGACAATGGAGTATTATTCACTGGCTAAAAGAGATGAACCACGGGGCTACGGAAAGACACGGGAAAACCACACACACATACTGTTAAGTAAAAGAAACTGATCCGAAAAAATTATACGCTGTAGGAGTCCAGCTCTCTGACATTCTGGAAAAGGCAACACAACAGAGACAGAAAAAGACTGTGGGTTGCCAGAGGCTCAGGGAGGAGGGAGGGGGTAAGGCACAGGGGATTTTTAGGGAACTGAAACTATTTCATATGATAGTGTATGGTGAATACATAACATGAGCATTTGTCGAAAACAAAAGAACTGTAAAACACAGAGGAGGGAACCTTAGTATAACCATAAGCTTTGATTAATAGCCATGCATCAATACTGGCTCATCAATTACAACAAATGTATCATAATAACGTAAAGCGTTAACAGGAGAGGGACACGTGGGTGGCTCAGGTTAAGCTTCCGACTTCAGCTCAGGTCATGATCTCACAACTCGTGAGTTCAAGTCCCGCATCGATAGAGCTCTGTGCTGGCAGCTCAGGGCCTGAAGCCTGCTTCAGATTCTGTGTCTCCTCCCTCTCCACCCCGCCCCCCCCCCCCACATTCATGCTCTGCCTCTCTCTCTCTCTCTCTCTCTCAAAACTAAATAAACATTGGGGCGCCTGGGTGGCTCAGTCGGTTGAGCGTCCGACTTCGACTCAGGTCACGATCTCGCGGTCCGTGAGTTCGAGCCCCGTGTCGGGCTCTGGGCTGATGGCTCGGAGCCTGGAGCCTGCTTCCGATTCTGTGTCTCCCTCTCTCTCTGACCCTCTGCCTTTCCTGCTCTCTCTCTGTCTCAAAAATAAATAAACGTTAAAAAAAAAAAAATTTAAAAAAAAAAGTAAATAAACATTTAAGGCATCTGCTCAATTTTCTACAAACCTAAAACTGTCCTAAGAAACAATCTATATTAATTTAAGAGACCCACACTCGTGGGGCGCCTGAGTGGCTCAGTCGGTTAAGTATCCAATTCTTGAGCTCAAACTCAGGTCTTGATCTCAGGGTCATGAGTTCAAGCCCCATGTTGGGCTCCGTGCTGGGTGTGAAGCCTACATAAATAAATAATTAAAAAAAAATAAAAAATCCACACTCGTTATGAGAAAATACAGAACGTAAGTATATAGACACATAGGACTACATTAGCAGACCTTAAAATCCCTCAACCCCAGATGCCTGGCTGGCTCAGTGAGTGGCACGTGTGACTCTCGCTCTCGGGGTTGTGAGTTCGATCCCCACATGGGGGTAGAGATTACTTAAATATAAAATCTTGAAAAAAAAAAAAAAAGCCTCAAACTCTAGTTCCTAATCGAAGCTGTGGTGTGCCCTCCATTTCTTGTCTCAGGTTGAAAGTCTGAATCTCTGCTAGCATATCAATGTCAAGTGTAACATTATATGATTGAATTATTCGTTAGGACAGATGATGCTGAGTCATGGGACACAGGGATGTATTTTAGAGCTACTAACTTTAAAAGCATTTTTCATCAAAACTTGAAAATCTATATCAATTTTTCTTACCAATTTTGCTGGGGAGAAAAAACAGTACAGAAACCAAACAAATAATCTAAATGCCCGTTTAAGCTCCGTGTTATAACAAGATAAACATCTGACTTCTGACTCTACGGCCCTTGAGATAATTTGCTCCAATTTTCCACAACAGGTCATTTCTCAATGGTGGACAACGGTCAGCTACACCAAGGATAAATCAGCAGATTTCTGGGGGACGGGGACATCCTGAGTCCTGCCAAGGCCATGGGAAGAAGAGGGAAGTCTCAGGATGGCTAATGGAGATCAGCCACTGACTGGGCTCGAACCCCAGCTCCTACACTACAAGGCTGCCACCTGGCTGGTTTCCCGGCTCTGTTTTCCTCACCTGTCAAACGGGGATAAAAACAGTATCTCATCTTGCAGGCTTAAAACCCACGTAACACGCGGTGCAAGAATGCCCAGCAGGCAGCAAGTGCTTAGCAAACAAGGGTGGTTTACCCGGCTCCGTGGGGGCCCCTGCGAGGCAGATACTCACCGGTGCATACGGGGGGCTGTACTCTCTGTACTTGCGGTGCCCCTTCTCGCTGGGGCTGAAATCCGAGTCATCTGAAAAGTCCGAGAAGTCATCACTGGAAGAAGCGTGGCGCTGCAGTGGCAGAAGAAACGGACTTAGTGATTCCGCTGCGGGCAGTGTCAGCCCAGGGACAGACGCTGCCGGAATGTGCCCGAAGGGCCCAGCGCTCCCTGCCAAACACCTCACCTAAGGGCATTTAGTGGCAATGGAGCATGAGCCACGGACTCTTTAAAGAAAAATAAAACTGTTTATCCAATTTGGGGAAGGAATAAGCACCACTATTACGCGTGCCCTCTGGCCTCCGAGGCGAGCTCGGCCCCCGGGGCTCCGCTCCGGCCCGGTGCACGCAGCCCGGCCCCGGCGCACCCTCCCAGACCTACTTTGTGCTTGGATTTCCTCCTCTTCTTCGACCTCCTCTTCTCCTTCTCCCTCTCTTTCTTCCGCTTCCGCTTCAGTCTCCGGTGAGACTTCTCCTCGTCCGAATCGCTATGGTGCTTCTCCCCCTTTTCCTTCCGGCTCCTCTCGGGCCCTCCGGAGGTGTCCTGGGTCTCCTCGGCCCCATCATCCTCCAGTTCACCTTCTTCCAACTCACCATCTTCCCTATAAACCAATCCCAAAGCCAGTATGAAGCCGGGGTGTGAGAGGGGATGTCCAAGGGCTGCGGGGTGGCCCCGGTGGACAGGAAGAGAGCGAGGCCTTCCTCGGGAGGACTGGGGGCCGCTGCCTCTCGGCCCCCCCCCCCCCAAGAACTGCGCCTACTCTCGTGTAACCTGGCTGGGGGACAGCGGGTGGGGGCCCGACACCGCTGGATTTTCAAGGCGCAGCCACTGATACGGGGACCACCCTAAGTCAGTATTTCTCAGAGTGCTCCAAGGACCTCGAATTCTAAAGAAGAAAAGTGACAAGGTTCTGTGGTCAAATGAGGGGAGGAAATCCCCACCTTGGGGCATCACAGTGCTTAATGCTCTAATGGAAGTTCCCAGAGGTCTTACCGTCCAGAAGCCTGCGCAGCCCTGCTTTAAGAGCATTTCCAGGACTTACTTGACCAGAGAGGCTGCTGTCTCTCAGGGAACACGGATTAGCATCCGTCCCAGAGTACAGTGGTGCACAGCGGCCTGAGGTTACGGGCTTGGTCCTAGTCCTATGGATGTGTCCTGTGAGCTGAGGGTGGTGGCTGTGCACAGTGGGGACAGGGCCGTGGTTCTAAACCAGAGGCGGCCCCCGGTCTCCTGGACCCGACCCGCAAGCAGGCTCGGGCTGTGCCCAAGGACACAATGTATTTCACCAAAGCCCCGTAAGAACTACCAGTGACAAGCTCTGGTCTCCAGAGGTCTCACCCACAGCCTGGGCTGCACAGCTCTGGGCTGGGGAGCCGGGGGGCAACCGAGCAGGTGAAGAAAGGGGAAGGGGTGAGCGAAGGGTCCCAGGCCCCAAACCCCTCCCGACGTCCCCTCCTAACAACTGTCGGGGTCGGGTCCCCCGCACTCCACTGCTGCCGACCCCCGGTATCCCTTCTGGCTCCCCTTCCTACAGATTTCCTGATTTTGTCACTGCCCCCACATCACCCCCATCCCTAGTACTTTCAAAAATAAAAGCACTCTCCAAACATGACAGTCGCTGCCCACAGAACATTCTAAATATCTACAGGGTGGGGAGGAGGGAAGGGGATAAATAGGGTTAAGAAGGAAAGCAACTGGAAAAAGAATCCAGTTTTTGGCCAAACCCACAGAGACAGTTGTCACAAGTACAGGAGTTGGTTTAAAAAAGAAAAATAAAATAAATTCCGCAAATCTTTTCTAAAAGCTCCCACAGTGCCTCACGCGTGACCATGGAAGAGCGTGTGTGAGAAGAGAAAAAATTCTTTTCTTCTCCATTAACTAGGACCCCAGAAGAGAACGAAGAGAACATCAACAGGGGCATAATGAACCCAGGATCCGAAAGGCTAACCATGAAAGGCTCTAATCCAGGCAGAAAAGACCTTGCTGCCCAGACGGGCCCGGGGTCAGAGTGGGAACAAGCCCGCCCCCAGAGCCCCCGCAGGTTCTACGGGGCTTTGTAGAGAAACACCACCCTGGTGATGCTCCAAGAGTCCTTCGCGTCCTTTCACTCACGCAACCCCCTTTGTCCGCCCCGGGTGGCGCTGCTCCCCAAATGTCAAGGAGCCTCTCTTAATTCTCGTTCCCCATTCAAAGCGGTCAGGTCAGCTTAAAACCCAAGCGGCCCCAACCCCACGGACAGCCCGGCAGAGGTCAAGGGCAGCTCTCTCACACACAGCGAGGGACACAAAGTTTGTTCAGATGTTTCAAAGGAAACAAGTCAGGGAGGTGACCGACGTGCGTCTCGGGTCGTCTCCTTGCAAATCGCCAGGGTGGGGGGTGGGGGGCAGCCCCGCAGAACGATGCAGGGTAAAGCGGGGAGGAGCCGGCATTCCTGACAAGTGAGGCACCTTCCGGCTTGGGCTTGGGTGCGGCCCACGGAACGGGGTGTGGGACGAAGCTGCCTCGGCTGGAGTGGCCTTGCCCACAGTAAAAGTGCCACCCGACTGGGGAAACTGGTTTCGGCGAGCTCTCCAGACGGAGGGAGCAGGGCAGGCTCCCTGCTGCCTGGAACCACGGCGGACGCCAGGGTGTGGTTCCCGCAGCAAACAGGAGGCACGTCCCTCCCTGCTGGGAACACCGTGGGCAGACCAGCTTGCCACACCTCAGGAGAAACACAGGGAGACAGACAGACAAAATGGAGCTGAGGAAGGCCCAGAGACAGACCGAGGATGGCGGGGATGGAGGCCCGTGCTCCATGAAGAAAAGCTAAAAAGCGCATCGCTCTTAACCAACAGTCTGGAAAGGAAACAGCTCGGAGGGACATGTTGGAAAAGCGGCCAGAATCTCCGGGCAGGTGGGGACGGAGGGGACACAGGGAGACAAGAAGGGCCCGGGCTCCCAGAAGCTCTGATGAAAGAAAATAAGGCTCCCAGAGCAAAAGACCCTCATGGAGCCAGAAGAAGCCTATCAGAGCGGAAGGGATGGCAAGACGCTTTGAACGCTCTCCTCTCAGGCAGGTGGACCGCAAAGGGAGGACAGGTGATGGGACTTGTCAAGGGCAGACATTGCAGACACTCCCTTACCTCCGCCCACAGCATGACAGGGCAGGCCAAGGTCTTGCCCAGGGTCAGGGTCAGGCTCCATCCCTGTCCCGCACCCACAAGGCAGCTTGCCTGAATACGTGGGCCGGGTCTACACCTGACACCTGGGGGCTGGCTACAAAGACCACCCGAGCGACTCCAAAGTCCTCACCGCCAGCAAGAAAGATTCCTAGGGGGCACTTGGGTGGCTCCTTCGGTTAAGTGTCCAACTTCATCTCATGGTTTGGGAGTTCAAGCCCGGCATCGGGCTCTGTGCTGACAGCACAGAGACTGCTTGGGATTCTCTCTCTCCCTCTCTCTGCTCTTCCCCCACTCGTACACATACTCTCTCAAAATAAATAAACTTAAAAAAGAAAAAAAAAAAAAAAAAAAAAAGAATGATTCCGAAGAAAGCCCTTTCATGCCGAAGGACTTCCCAAAGCAAGGAAGCACAGTGTTCAAATCCACCCTCCAAAGACTTTCAGCCAAAGAGGGGCTCTGCGTTACCTGTACGAACACCGCCGGGATATCTGGGCTCAGTGAGAATCTACCCCGCAACTTTTTACTAAATGGGTCACGAATACTTAGAACTTTGTTTCTTTACACGGACTTGGGGAAAACTGACAAACAGTATTTAAAAAACAGAAACAAAAAACCTGCTGGCGACTTACGAAGGGAAAATGGGAGACTGCAAGGGACACCAGGCCGGTGACCCTCCAGTGCCCACTGTGCGTCCTCAGTGCCATCTGGCCATGCTGTGCTCTCAAACTTCTCGGAGCCCTGGGCTAACCTCTGGTCACCTGAGGGGGTGCCCTCTGATAACACAGGAAATTCCCAGCTTAACTTCTGTACGAACACGGGGTCTGTCTTCCTTATAAGGGGAAAGAACAAAAACCAAGAAAACCGAACCAGCCGGGACAGGGGCAGAAATCCCCGGGGACCACTGACACGCCGGCACAAAAGCAGGCTCCAGGAACAGCAGCCAGGCTTCAGTGGTGCCACCTCACAGACTGCCAGCAAAGCCCATGTCAGAGTGGGATTAAATACCGAGGGAGCTTGCCTAATAGACTGTGACATAATCCCTCAAGAAAAGTGGGGGAAGCCCCACTGCGCTAATCATTTCAATCTAGACCTGCCAAGCCCTCTTGAGACCAGTAAGCAGGAGAAAGCCTGAGGCGTCAGCCTGAGCAGGGACGACCTTATTCCCAGAGCCCGGACTGGCAATGTCCCAGGATGGCCGCGCCAGGGTCGGCCCGCCGGGGCCATCGGGGACAGGCAACCGACCAAGCTGGGGGACTGACTTGGAACGGGTGTCCAAGAGGGAACGGGAAGAAGCCACCGGCTTGCCGAGGGTCAGATCTGTCTCGTGCCTCCGGCACTAAGCTTCCAGGGCATTTAAATTCCCACTCACAGAGCTGGTGACAGCCAGCTCCTCCCTCTCGGGTCAAAGACTAGATCTGGGTGCCCATTCTAAGGAATGCCTATTTGGCCACTCCACAGGGCACAGGAGCGTGCTGAACTCAACACACACCACGGGCTTGGCAAAAACAGCACGCAGTCAAGAAATCTCATGGCTTCAAAGCAGGCTGGCGGGGTGGGGCACGGGGCCGCTTTCTGCAGGCCAAGTGACCAACCACTAGCTCCGCTTCTTACGCTCTTGGTACGCATAACTTAGCGCCTTGGTTTTCTCACCTGTGGAATGGGGTGACTGTAGTACCTACCAGGGTTGTTAAGGTTAAATGAGATTAACACGGATAAAGCCCTTGACGTGAGAAAGGCACAAAGTACCAGACAAAAAGCAGCTACCAGATTTAAGGATAACCCTAAACTGGCTGGGGTGCTCATCAGGAAGCACTTTCTGTACGGAGAAGCTTCAGCCAACCCCCCTTGGGGGTCGCTGCTGACTGCTGGCCAACAAGTTCCTGCTACACTTGGCCGGACTGAGTACGCGCCGTCCTCTCCCGACAGACCCTGACAAAACAGACAAATCAACACGTCCCCTTCCTCTGCTCTAATCTAGCTGGTAAGAGGAAGTAACCGAGTGGGTGACCAGGAGGGAAAGGCACAGGGAGAGCTGAGCCCCAGGAAGAAGGGACAAAGGCCCCTTAAAAAAACAAAGCTTCCCGACATGGAAATTCTCTAGACGAGAGAGCTGGAAGGAAACTGAAAGGGGCCCGGGTTTGTGGATCGATCTGGTTTGCAAAAAAAGAGAAGGGGGTGGGGGCAAAAAAAAACAAAAGATGGACACTCATGGGAGCAGTGGCTGTTACCTGAAGATCATGAGAGCCCTTGACAAGAGGCGGCTAGGTTAATGTGAAGGTCAGGGTTATGACCATTAACTGCCCAAACGCTCAACAAATTGCCTGGGTAGGCTCAGAATGACCCATTAACTAGGGACAAAACTACAAAAATTATGGGGAGGCTCTGCCTCTTCAAACGGTTAACGACAGGCCTAACTGCCGAAGTCCCCAAATCCGACCGTGTGGGACAGTTGTTTACTGGGAGCGAAGGCACAGAGGCTTTCCCTCGCTTTCCGACGAGGTTGAAGGAGCCTCGGGGGGTGGGGGGCACCTCACTGAGGGATTTTCAGAGGCAGGAAATTCTTGAAATAAACCTCTGGGCCTCGCACATGGTTTTCAGTGTCCTTACTACCTAGGTTTATCGACCAGAACTCAAGAGCAAATGGGCTCTGTGTCTCCCTTCCCCTCAACATTCTCACGTGGTGTCACAACAGACTGTGACATCGCGCCACCTCCATGGTAACGTGCCCACGTAACAGACAACACCCCACCCGAGCAGCCAAGCGCAAACCAACCATGGGACACGAGAAGCCCGATCGCCAGCACCCCCAACCCCTCACTTCAACGTGAGCAGAAGAGCCGGTCTGGTGCTGAGACCCGGATGGGAACGCACCTACAGCCAGAAGTCATTTTCTCCAATGCCAATGGAGAAATCTGCACTTGGAACGGGTATTTGAAATATTAAGTAGTCACTGTCAATTTTGTTACATAGGATTATAGCTTTGCGGTTACGTTTTAAAAAAAAAAAAAATCGTTGGGGCACCTCGGTGGCTCAGTCAGCTAAGCACCGGACTCAGCTCAGGCCTTGATTTCAGGGTCTTGAGTTCAAGCCCTGTGTTGCGCTCCGCACTGAGCGTGAAGCCTACTTTAAAATAAATAAAAAGGGGCGCCTGGGTGGCGCAGTCGGTTGAGCGTCCGACTTCAGCCAGGTCACGATCTCGCGGTCCGGGAGTTCGAGCCCCGCATCAGGCTCTGGGCTGATGGCTCGGAGCCTGGAGCCTGCTTCCGATTCTGTGTCTCCCTCTCTCTCTGCCCCTCCCCCGTTCATGCTCTATCTCTCTGTCCCAAAAATAAATAAACGTTGAAAAAAAAATTAAAAAAAAAAATAAATAAAATAAAATAAATAAAAAAATAAATAAATAAAATAAAATAAAATAAAATAAAATAAATAAGTAAATAAATATAATAATTTTTAAAAATCTCCAAGTTACAGATATGCACTAAAGAATCTGCAGGTCAGGGGCGCCTGGGTGGCTCAGTCGGTTAAGCGTCCGACTTCAGCTCAGGTCACGATCTCGCGGTCCGCGAGTTCGAGCCCCGCGTCGGGCTCTGGGCTGATGGCTCAGAGCCTGGAGCTTGCTTCCGATTCTGTGTCTCCCTCTCTCTCTGCCCCTCCCCCGTTCATGCTGTGTCTCTCTCTCTCTCTGTCTCAAAAATAAATAAACGTTAAAAAAAAATTAAAAAAAAAAAAAAAAAGAATCTGCAGGTCAAATGACGTGAAGTCTGAGATCTGCTTTAAAAAAAGGCAGGGGCGCCTGGGTGGCTCAGTCAGTTACGCATCTGACTTCAGCTCAGGTCATATCTTGTGGTTCATGGGTTCAAGCCCCACGTCAGGATCTGTGCTGACAGCTCAGAGCCCAGAGTCTGCTTTGGATTCTGTGTCTCCCTCTCTCTCTGCCCCTCCCCCACCTGCACGCACACGTGCGCGCGCGCTCTCTCTCTCTCTCTCTCTCTGAAAAATAAACAAACATTAAAAAAATACACAAGGCAGATGGGGGATGTAGTGAGATGAACCAAAATTGGCAAAATGTAGATAACTGTGAAACCAGGTGATGTGTAGATGATGGCTTTTCTCTTCTAACGAAAATGCTAGAAAATTTCCATAAGTTAAAGAAAAAAAGATGCCCTGAGTGGGGACCGCCTCAACAAGTTGAGGCGAGGTTATCAAGGAAGGCAGAGAGCTGGAGTCTGGGGTTGGGGGGGGGGGCTCCATCACCCCCATGAGGGCCTTACCTCTCGGCCCTGATTTCCTCAACGACAAAACCTGCCAGAATACCTCAGCGTCTTATACACCGAAAGCAGTGAGAAGTATTCGTTACAAACATCCTGTAGCAGCCGACTTCCATGCCAGGCACCAGACTGCTGAGTTCACATCCACTCATCCCTCACTGAAACGCGGTAGCAGACCCACGCTGGTCGTGAGTCACCGGTACCCCCATTTCACAGAGGCTCAGGGAGGAGAAGATACTCGCCTACAAGGTCACAGCACAGAGCAAAACTGGAACAAGTCCTGGATTCTCTGACTCCAGGCCCAACTCTCAACCTCGACCCTGGAGAATTAGAAATCATCTGGAAGAGAATAATTAACTCAACAGGCCAACCGCCAAAACCCCTCCCCGAAATTTATGACGGCGCTGGCAAAAAGAAGACAGATGTACAGAAAACCGACCAAAGGCAACAGCATTCCAAGAAACACCAAAGCGAGGTATTAAGACATTGGGCGAGGTCTGTGTCCGGGTTTCAACTGTGAGGTGAAGACAGAAACAGAACCTGTGAGAAGGACCGAATCCTCTTGGGAACAATTTCCTGAGACCATGGTCAATCACGTGCTTAGCACTACCCTGGCCCAGAACAAATGCCTAGCAGGAAAAACTATCCTTAAGCAAAGACACGAGGCAAATACAGTCCTTCCAAGATCAAATAAAGGGAAATGAGACGTTCAAAAATCTCACCAAAGACTTTTGCACAGAAAGGCCCAAAGAATCCTGGAAAAACCCCAAGGAAAGGGTCTTCTCCCCAGATGGACAGAGAGCAACGGGAATCATTCCAAGGGAAGGAAATTCCAAAGCCGTGCAACACCAGCAGGAACACTTCATCCCGGGGTGTGCGGCATCCACGCCAGGGTTTGTCCCAGCACACAAACCCCTCAGGCAGAGCGTTTCTGCAGAGCTTCAAACAAGCTGATCGAGAAAAAACCTGGCCTACTTACTAGAGTCTCACGGAGTCCGGTGTCATTTCCTTCGCCTGAACAGCTACTTTTTCACTCCCACTCACTCTGAACGCTGCTCCTGGTTTTTTTTTAATGTTTATTTATTTATTTAGAGAGCGAGAAAGCCAGCACTCGAGAGTTGGGGGGGGGGGGGTGTGGAGGGAAGGAGGAGAGACAGACAGACACCCCCAAGCAGGTTCCATGCTGTCAGTGCACAGCCCAGGCTCGAACCCACGAACCTCTACATCGCAACCTGAGCCGAAATCGAGAGCTAGATGCTTAGCCGACTGAGCCACCGGGCACCTCACAGCTCCTGTTCTTGGTAAAGGCATCCATCTGATCCCAGTTCCTCCTGTCAGATGAACCTCTGAAGTCTGTTTCTCAGCAACAGAGTTTCTTAACCACCTTCTCATGCCAACCAAGGCTTCAGACAGCTGGAAGGATGCTGGTTCTCATCCAAGGAGGACCAATTTCTATTATTCCAGAAAGGAAAATCAAATCACTTAACTTGTGAACCAAGCCTCTTGCTCGTCTGGAATCTTTTCAGAGGAAATAGGTTTGGTTCCATTCAACATACATTCAACTAAGACAAAGAATATATTAACATTTTCGTCTTAAAAGAAAACCTAGCCTAGGATTACTAGGATTTCTTGCTCATACACCACCAAAGAATTTCCTTAAGAACTGCCATTATCTGGGGGTGCCTGGGTGGCGCAGTCAGGCAAGCGTCTGACTTTTGGTTTCGGCCCGAGTCATGATCTCATGGTTTGTGAGTCTGAGCCCCACATGGGGCTCTGTGCCTGCTTGAGAATCTCTCTCAAAATAAATAAATAAACTTAAAAAAAAGAAGAAAAAAAACCAGAACTGCAATTATCTGTATTCAACTCTTTGCTAACTTCAACTGTGGGCTCCTGGAGGACAGAGAAGAGGCTGGCGGTCACCTGAGTTTCCAAGGGTCCAGCACAGGGCCAGGTTCAGACTGGGGGCAGCACTTGTGACATGTTCTGCACAAACCCAGCATTGGCCTCAGCTCTCCATACCCTCTTGCTCAGTTTCGTCAACACAGACACGGGACTATTTTCACAGGCAATAACGTGGGTTACCTAAAACTCCAATGAGGTCATCGAGGGGTTGTCTTTAATCAAAAACTCATTCACCGAGTGTCTACCAAGGGCTTCCTGATAGGCCAGAGAGTGACAAAAACCCGTACGTGATGCATCAACTGACGTGAAAGGGGCCACCAGTCAGCACCCCCCAGGGCTGCGGCCCACCTCCCTTGGCAAGAAGCTATGGTTCCCGGGACTGCTCTGGCTTTCCATGCAATGGCAGGGCCTGAAATCCCAAGGAAACCTAAGCCCTGGTGTCTGTTAGGAAAATGAGGAGGGCAATAACCCAAGCCACCTGCAACGGACATTTAGCCAAGTGACACTCCTGTCTGGGCCCAGCTCCCTTGGGTTGGGCCCTAACAGGGACGTGTTAGCTGCAATCCACTTCCCCGCTGGCTTCAAGAAGTCTCCCGTTACTTCCGATGAATGAAAATCTCTTTGACTTAAAGGTTCAAAAGCCCAAGCTTGGGCCTCTACATGCACTGGAAGGAGTGAAACAACGGGCTGACGGAGCTGCACCAGGTCACGGAGGGTCCCCACTCTCTGAGGCCAACTTTTTTTTCTTAATTTTTTTTTTTTAACATTTATTTTTGAGACAGAGAGAGACAAGCATGAACGGGGGAGGGGCAGAGAGAGAGGGAGACCCAGAATCGGAAGCAGGCTCCAGGCTCCGAGCCATCAGCCCAGAGCCCCGACGCGGGGCTCGAACTCCCGGACCGCGAGATCGTGACCTGAGTCGAAGTCGGACGCTCAACCGACTGAGCCACCCAGGCGCCACCCCCCCCCCCCCTTTTTTTAAAAGTATTCTCTACACTCAAAGTAGGGATGGAATTCATCACCCTGAGATCAAGAGTTGCACGCTCTGACAGCCAGCCAGGCGTCTTTGGGGCCAACTTTTAAGGGAATACCTGTACTTCCCTTCCATTCTCTCCCACCACCTCTGCCACAACAAAGATAGCAATGGCTCCTGTGCAGGTAGGGACCAGCCACCTTCTTCTTTAAGGGCCCCAAATGTGGGGGTGCCTGGCTGGCTCGGCCAGAAGAGCATACAACTCTTGATCTTGGGGCCACTGAGTTCAAGCCCCACGTTCGAGGTAGAGATGACCTAAATAAAAAAAAAAAATTTTTCTAAAGGGCCCAAGAATAAATACCGTAGGCTTTGCAGGCCGTACAGTTCTCTGTACCTTTATGGCAACTCTGAGGTTTAGTGCAAAAGCAGCACTGACCTTGTAAGTTAATGGGCGTGGCTACGTTCCAATAAAACTTTACTTAGGGGGGAGAAAAAAAAAAGCCAAGCGGGCAGGCTTGGATCTTGTAGAGCCACAGACTGTCCACCCGTCCTCCCAGCAGTAGCTTTTCAGCTTTGACCTTGACCCACATCTCCTTTATGTGTTTCTCTGAAGTTTTACAAAGTGGCTCTTAAACTCTACTGTACTCTGCTTTTTCTACCCTCTTTCATTCCTTTGTTTTTCAAATGCAGGAGACAAATCAATAAATGGGACTTCATATCCTGCTAATGGCTGCACACTGCAGTTTGAAAACATCGTATCGGCCCCACGACAGCATACAGGTACGGGCCCGGGGTTCTACCTCTGCCTCCACACCCAGCTCTGTGACCTTGGACAAGTGACTTCATTTGTTTCAAATTCTCAACGCAGGCCTGGGGCGAGCTAGCACATGGGAAGCACTCAGCAGGTCCCAGGGAGGTAATCTTTGACCTTCACACGAGGCACTGTCACACCTTTGGGGAGACCAGCAGTCAGTGACTCACAGGTCACATACAGTCGGCCTGACCCCCACGTCCACGCGGTCCACCACTCCCCACCATCCCTGTACCAGAAGAGGATCAAGACAGGTTTAAAGGGAACAAACGGAATCCACGCGGTACTAAGCTTTAAACTTCTAGGAGTTTATGGTTTCTGGGGACCATCGGACAGGGACAACAGGGACAAAGGAACCAGGTGCTCAGCTGACTGACAGATCCACCTGGGATGTAACCACTCAGCCTAACCTCGCAATTCATTTTTAAGGCACCCCCTTTGCAGTTGGGTCTCCAGAGCTGCCACAGCAGCAGCAACCCCTATGGTGGCCGGAAGCTGCAGGTGTCAGACATGGGAAGGAAATTTGAGGTCGGGCAAAGGTAGGAACAAGCTTAGTTCAAATCTAAATAAAGTCCTCCAGAGAGAAGAGCTCCTTGCACACCCTGAAAACTTTTCTGCTCCAAGCAAAGCACGGTACGGGCCTGACTGCTGAATGAACAAAAACCTTTACTGACTCAGCCAAACTCCCAAGGGGCGAGGAGAATCTTGGGAGCTGGGACGGGCCTTGCTCGTCTGTCAGAGATTCTAGAGGGGGTAAAGGACTTGCTTGAGGTGACGAGACCAGTCAGCAGCGGGCTGGGGTGCTCTGGCCCCACTTTCTCAGTTCTCGGGAGGCCCACTGAGGTGGCAGGAAGGCTCAAACCCTAATCGCCAAAGATGAACGCAGGCAGGACGTCAGCATAAGCTCAAGCCGCCGAGACCGTCCCAGCATCTATAACAAGGACCTTGAGCAAGCCAGAAAGGCCTTAAGATGGCTTCCACTTAGTTTCAACCCCAATCTGCTGCTCAAAATTAAATAAGCTGGCCAGGAACCTAAGGGGTGAAGAGAAACGGACTTGCCTCAAAAACACAGTTGCTCTGGGGCGCCTGGGTGGCTCAGTCGGTTAAGCATCTGACTCCAGCTCGGGTCATGATCTCACAGTTTGGGAGTTCGAGCCTCGCATCGGGCTCTGTGCTGACAGCTTAGAGCCTGGAGCCTGCTTCGGATTCTGTGTTCTCCCCCTCTCTCTGTTCCTCCCCCGCTCATGCTCTCTCTCTGTCTCTCTCTCTCCTTCAAAAATAAAAATATTTAAAAGAAACAAAAAAAAACCACGGATGTTCTCTCTTCTGCTTACAGACCAGGCTATACATTCGATCTAGAATTTTTCTGCAGTAGAGACAGCAAGAAGATAGAGAAACCAAGATTTGCCAAATGCTAGGCATCGTGTGGGTGTCCGGTTACATGCCCACCTGACCGCAATGACCCTGAGAAAAGAGCATGAGCCTCAGTGCCCACTTCAGGGATGGCCAGGCCTGGACACAATCTTATCTGCTTCCAGAGCCCACACTGTTCCTTCCTATCCCGTAGCCACCTCCAACGTTCAAAAGATGTCAACACTTGCCTTACACACAGGGAGCTGAGTCACCAATTCACAGAGATACAAATTCACCAAGAAAAAAAAAAAAAAATACACAAGGAGGGGAAAAAAAAAAAAAAATACGAGAGAGATTCTCTATCCTGAGCCATTTGGCCAAGAGAAGCAAACTATGCTCCCGGTAGATATCCAGTATGGGAACAAAAAAGCATTCTATCGGAATGATGATTGTGGGATGCAACTAAGTCCACACCAACCGAGGGGGCCACGTCTTCCAACTGCCATCAACTGATCAAGTCAGAAATTGTAAAACTGCCCGTGTAATCTCCTTTCGTTACAAAGCCAAAAAAAAAAAAAGAAAAAGAAAAAAACCCTGTGCAGCCTTTCCAGGCTGCCATCTTCATTAACTATCAAAACTAGAACGGTTCCGCGGCAAAGACGAGGCCGATAAATTTGGAGAGCCAAATCCATGAATGAAACCTGGCTCCAAACATACAGCCCCAGTTTTACCTTAACCGAAAGCACATCATAAGCCACCCGAACAAGCAGCTTGCTCCTCTCTCTCCACTAGGTGTTAATTATGAAACCGGCCTCGAATCATTTATTCTGATTCCTGCCTCCGATGAGCCGACTGCGCTTACACAGATGCCTGAATCGACCTATTAAATACCAACTACCAGGAACCTCAGAGACCGGCCTCTTTTCTCCTATTGTGTTAGGGGCTATGTTGCCAAGGTAAAGGCAAGCACCTTGCCTGCTCAGAAACTCAGCCATTTCACTTACTATTTGCTCCGAATTATTGTCACTCAACTTCCCACCCTGGGTCAGAACCAGTCACTCTGGGTCTAGCACATTCTGTCCACAGGGACCAAAACTGGGTTCTCCGGAATATGGTTTCACCTAAAGCTATCCCCGGAGGCTTGGGAATAATTAGCGACTTTCACCATCCAGGTATTTGCTGTAACTGGATCTGGCTTCTACGAGATGGTCCTCGGGCCTCAATAGCCACGACGACGTGAACGGAAGGGAACAATGGGTAAGGCGACAGGGAGACATCCATTCCTCCCCTATCAGGGAAGGGAAAAGATTGAAAAGAGCGGAGGTGGAGGAATTATTAATGGATAAATTACAGGGCACCTGGGTGGCTCAGTCCGTTGAGCATCTGACTCTGGCTCAGGTCATGATCTCATGGCTCACGGGTTGGAGCCCGTATCGGGCTCTCTGCCGTCAGCACAGAGCCTGCTTCGGATCCTCTGTCCTCCACTCTCTCTGTACCTGCCCTGCTCGCACACTCTCTCTCTCAAAAATAAACAGAACGTTAAAATAAATAAATAAATAATAAAGGACAAATTACTAAACCGGCTTGATATGAAACGGTCTACATTCAACTGGATGGAAACAAACTCGGAGTCGACCATTCATCTCTAGCTTGCCAGGGAGTCAACAGCTGGGAAAGCCTTCAGTTCCACAGGCGCAAAGCAGTTTTCCACTTAGGATGAGCCTTCCTGGCTAAGCAAAAGCCATAGGAGTGTCTTTGCTGTACTGACAAATCCTGGCTTGTCAACAACTCAAAAACTTGAGCAAATCGAAACCCTATCTGGGAGACAGGACAGACCGTGAATGAGAAAAGCCCTTTTGGGGAATCATCTTTTTCTTCTGAAGAACACATTTAAGAATAAAAAATAAAGGGGTTTCATGAGCGGAATACCCGTATTTTCATGGCTACAACTGGTTGTACTTCTACTGGGAGATTCGTATTTGATTTCAGATTAAACCTCTCCCCAGAGAATATAACAATTTTAAAGATTGCAAGCGTCTAAGAGTTGCTGTTAAATCAGGGATTCTGAGTGACACCCTTTTTCTTTTTTTGCAACATCCATTAATTTGAATTTTAACTAGTATTGGTACATCAGTTTGGGGGGGTTAAAAAAAAAAAAGGCAGTACTGTGACATTTCAAAAACAAAGACTATGGAAATACAGTTTGACATAATTACTGGGGCTTCTTGGTTTTCATGGATGATTCCTTCAAGAACGGGGGAAAAAAACCAAAAAAACCAAAACCAAACCCTTGTGTTGGTACGCCTGAGTCCTTTTTAAGTGTTTGGGGAGATACTTTTGAATTCATTGAATGATTGCTACAATGTTCACTTACAAAAGAAATCCCATTTCCTTAACATTTCAAGTCAAGTTAAACAAGCATCCCTCTACAACTCAGTTGCCCTCGAAACTTGGAAAGTTCGTCTGTGAGCAGCCAGTTGCTGAATCTGGCTCCTGGAGAAGGAATTTCACCAAGGATGGAAAACTTCAAATAAAGGCAGTTCATTTTCGGCTGACCCTGCGCACTGGAGAGAGTGTGTTCAGTTCGTGCTTGAGACTTTTTTTTTTTTTTTTTTTTTTTGCAGGACACTGTACAGCGTGGACACTTCTTCCTCCCACAACTGATTTTACATACCTAACATCCCCACTTCACAGCAGTTACGTTGTGAGTATTTCGAGAGGAAGACTAAGACAAATGGCCCACTGAACTGCAGTTAACATTTCCTTATCCCAACGTAAGTGAACTTTTTTTCCCCCCTAAGAATGGGAAAAAAAAAAAAAAAAAAGGTAAACAGGATCTTTCAGAGGGGAAAAGGGCCGTGTGTTAAAAAGTTTTCTCGACCAAAGTACATCAGGGACCAAAACTGGGGCCAAGAGGGAAAATGGAACTTCAACGTGTTTTGTCTTTTAACGGAACTTATGCTTGTAAAACACATCGGAAGTACAAGTGTTTGGTTCTGCAAGTCATTTCTGTTGCCGTTTTTTTCCTTGTATGTGTAGGAGAGGGAGGACTGGGGGCCGGAGGAAGTGTTCTCTCCACCATGACTGGGCATGTAACACGTTTGCATCAACTTTTCACCGTCAGGCATGTGCTTTCGAACAAAGGGAACAACAGTGGAGACGGGGAGAGGAGACTGGGGGTTGACACTTTACAGATTTGGTGCTTAAACAGTACTTTACAAATGACTTGCTTAATTTAAACGTCCATCACCATAAGAGACATTGGAGTAAAATGAGAAAATTGGATCTACTTGAACCACAATCTTTTGGGGAGGGGGGAGGGGCGGGGGGAGGGAGGGAGCACATTAACTCAAATACAGGGATCATAAACCAAATTCAGTTTTAACCTCGTCTCCTAGAAATGGACCTCTGAAGTGTCCACTTTCTTCAAAGACGAAGGCTGGAGACAAAGCAATGGACTGATAGGGACAGAGGGATACCAAGGGCTTGAAAACATATGGGCCTTTTACATAAGTTTTTGTCATGTTACAGTAACGCTCTTTTTTTTTTTTTTTTGACAAAACTGTGTACGACAAATTAAAAAAAAATTAAAGATCGAAAGGATGTGCAAGTCTAAAAGGGCTCAAAACTGGGTTAGAATCCTGATTCGAACATACCAATTCACTCAAGCATCACTTTGGTCTAAAGGCAGGAGGAAGGCAGGCAGGAAAGGGACAAAAAGAGGGAGATAATTGAATTACTCAATAAAAGAGGCTACTTACCATCCCAACCCATTGTAAGACATACACTTCTGACATAAGAGAACTCCTTAGAGGTCGAATAAAGCGTGTAAGCACCTTTGAGTAATGCACCTGCCCCCAAGAGGGGGCCCGGAAGCCCAACGTGGGCTTAGCGCACAGACCTTTGCTAATCTGTTTATTTCCTTGAACTGGAGTCAGGCTGCGATGGGCTGCGATTCCCAGGACGATACATTTAATTAGAACAAAACAGAAAACAAAAACAAAACAAAACAAAACAAAAAAAAAAAAACCAAAAAAAATTTTTTTTGTAAAAGCTCACCAAACTGCTGCACTTGTGTCTCTGAATGTGGGTGGCATTTCTTTTAAAAGGCAAAGTATGGTCTGTGAAGGAGAAAGGGAAAAGGGGAGGTGGCAGTGGGGAGAAGGGGCCGAGGTGCCTGGCAAGGAAGCCCTCGCTAAGACCCCAATCTAGGGGAGGGTCCTCCCGCGACTCCCCAGCCCGGGCTGCTATGGGGCAGCCATCTGTCCAGCTCGATCTTTTCCCCTCCCCGCCCCCACTCCTTCTCAGCCTGCCTTTCCTGCCGCTTGAAAACCTCCTTCCATTTCCCAATCCACTCTCTAGACACCTCTTCCCCTGCCCCGCCAGGAAAGGGAGGGCAAACCCTGCACCCCAACCCTCTGCTGGAGCAGGGGAAACGGGGGCCCCAACCTCGCTCTAAAACGCGCCAGGCTGGCCCCTTTATCACCCTCCAGAGAAGGGCGTGGGGCAAACCCATTTCGCACTTAATAAAAGGGGAAGGGGGGCACTCCCTTTCACCCCCTGCAAAAGCACAAAATTAAAAAAAAAAAATCGTTATCTCCCCCGGAAGGGATGGCGCCCCATTTTAGCCCGAAAGAGGAGGGAACCCCATGAGAAAGAAGAGACCAACTTCCTCTCCCCTCCAAGGCAGGGAAAGCAAACCTCACCCCCCCCCACCCCCCTCGCCAAAAACGCATCACCTACCTACGAAAAACGAGAGGACCCCTGCCTTCAAGGAAAAACACGGGGAGGGGGCTTCTCCCCGCAAAAGAGAAAGGGGCTTCCATCGAAGGAACTAGAGATCCCCCCCCCCAACCAAATTTGCCCTCTAGGTAATAGCTAGGAAATCCCTCCCGCCAAAAAAAGTGCGAGAGCCCCCACCCAAAGGACCCCCCCCCACTAAAAGGATGGAGCTAGAACTGAACGAACCCCCACTTTCTGCCTGAACTAGGGTACCTCTCCAAGTAGGGCAGGGCACACCTCCCCCAGGAGAAAGGATACTGCCAGGGGCTGGAAACCCCCAACTCCCAAATGCCTAAGAGCGGGGTTACTACTCGAGATCCCCCCCCCCCCCCAAAAAGGGTCCGGGAGCCCCTCCCCCATCCCCTTCCCCGAAGCCAGACGACGGGCAGGCGGGCCCATGGCTGCCAGCTCCGGGCGCTGGGGCAGCCAGGACCCCCGTGGGCCTCCGCAGCCCCCCCCCCAGCGCCCCCTCCCCAGGGCGGGCGGGCGGGCGCGGGGGTCCGGGGGGCGCCTCCTCACCTTCCCCTCAGCATGGCGCCCAAAAAAGACAGAGCGAGAGCGAGGGAGAGCGGGCGAGCGCCGCGAGGGGGGGGAAACGCATGAGGCCAGGAGAGAAAGCAAGCGAGAAAGAGCGAGCGAGCGAGAGACACCCACCGACCCCGCCCTTCCTCCTCCTCCTCCTCCTCCGCGGCCCGGCCCAACATGGCGGCCGCCCCCCTTCCTCCTCCTCCTCTTCCTCCCCCCGGGGACGCTGCCCCGGCCGGGCCGGGGGCCTGACCTGTCGTCAGGGAGCGGGAGGCGGTGGTGGAGGAGGTGCGGGGTGGCCGGGCAGGCGTCGGGGGAACACGGAGGAGGCGAAGGCGTTGATGGCGGCGGCGGCGATGGCGGCTGCGGCGACTCTGATGGTGGCGGCGGGGGGGTCCCGGGCGCGGCCTCCATAGTTCCTTTGGGGGGGAGGGGATGTTAATGCACGAAAAAGGACTGCTTGGGCGTGGCGGGAGGGGCACACTTCAGCTCTGAGGGCTCCTGATAGGAATGGGTATATAGTTTTTCGGTTTCGGAATCACCTCTGCGCCGACCTCCGCGTAGGCCGCGCGGCCTAGGCCTCGGCGGGCCGCTCGCCGCCTTTCTCCGCAGCCCGCCCCCGGGGTCACTCGCTCACGGGCGCGGGGCCCTCATCGGGGCGAGAGCCCCCACACACACCTCCCCCGCGGGCCCGGAGGTGGGGGACCCGGGAGACACGGACACTGGTGGGTGGTTGGGTGTAATTAGCGCGGGCCGCGCGCGATGGAGCAAGCGAGGGGGGAGGGGAGAAGAGGAGAGCGAGCGAGGGGGGGTTAAAAAAAAGGATTTTAGGGAGGGAGGAAACGGGCCGCGGAGACGGGCCGACTGTCTTGTCTGTCTGCCCGCCCTAGGTGCCCCGGCTGCTCGGCCCCCGCCGCAGTCAGAAATTCACACAAAATGGCGGCCCGGCCTGGAGGAGCCGAGAGGCTGAGGCGGGAGGAAGGGCGAGGTGGGAGGGGGAACTGGGAGGCGGAGGCGGAGGCCGCGTCACGTGGAGGAGAGGGGCACAGGCCTTCTCCCGAAAGCCAGCGGAAAGAGCCGAAGGGAGGGAGTGAGGTCGAGGCAAGGCGGAAAAAGCCGAAGGCAGAGGAGCGAGAGACGGGTAGAGACGGAAAAAGCCGAGGTTGGTGATGGGGGTGTGGCTAAAGAATGGATGGAAAGTCGCGGGAGCCGGAGATAGCCGAAACGGACCAGGACGGGATGGGGGGGGGGGGGGCGGGGAAGGCAAGGAACAGCGACGATCCGGAAGGAGCCGAAGGCGGTGTCGGAGGCGGGTGGCAGGAGGCGGAACTAGCCGAAAGAGGAATTTAGACGGGAAAGGCTGAAGGGCGGGGCTCGGGAGGCGATTAACAGAGCAAAAGGCTGGGAAATTCACCCGAGCGCAAGCGGGAAGAACCGAAAATTACCAGCTTGAGGGAAGGCGGGAAGAGACTAAAGTTTTAGGTGGAAGAATGGGAGGGAAAGAATTCGAGCTACGGAAAGAAAAAAAAAAAAATAACCGAAAGCTGGAGGCCGGGTGCCGTGAGTTGTAGGTTTCCGGAGAAGGGGAGGATGGAGCCGAACAGGTCCGGAGCTGACGTCATTAGAAACCTCGGTCAGTGACGTCTCCCTGGGGCGGTGCGAGAGGGGCGGGCCTTGGTACTGCCTCCGGGAAGTTTAAGGGCTTGTAGCGTAGGTTATCGGGAAGGCTCAAGATAAATGTTACACGTGGGAGCGACTGACCGGGTTCAAGCGGTGTGCAAACGACCTACAATCTTTTGATCCTCAAAACTCCGCTGGGAGGAACTACTATTCTCATTTAATGGATACAGACAATCCTGGCGTCTAAATAGTTGTCTCAGGAACGTAATATTAGCCGTAGAGAGCGCCTCAAGAATTTTAGTCCGTGTGGGCATTCCATTGCCTACTGCAAAAATTCGTTGAGGCCGGTTTATATCCAAGGATCTTTGTGCTGTGCTTTTATGAGCTCCCTGTACAGTGTCAAACTCTGTGATGGTCGATGGGAACAGTTTCTAGCTTCCTGGAGCTTAAAAACCGATAATGCCCCAGGGGAAAGGAACTGCAAGTTAGAAGAGAGCCTCTATTAAATGAGGTGTTAAAGGGGGCGCCCAGGACAGGGTTGTTTAAGTTGAGATGGGAAGGAGAAGAGTAAGTTCCAAGCCAAGGAAAAGCTTATTTCAGAGCCTGATACGAGGTATGGACCATTTAGGTTCCGGGAACAGAAAGAAAACCCGTGCAGCATGAAAGATAAATCTGGAGGTAAAGGCGCCAAATTACTTCTTGGTCTATTAATCCTACCATGAAAGAAGAAAAAAAATGTCCGCAAACTAGTCTGGGACATAAGCTTTTTGTGAGTAATTTATAACAATGTCCTTCAGTGAAGTAATTAGCTTTCTTGATAAAAAAAAAAAGATTTAAGCCATTTCGAGTGAATTTTGATGGTTATGAAATTTGTTCTGAGGAACTACTTACTGCCTGCCAATCAAGACTCCTAATCTTCCGTCTTTCCTTTCTTATGTTCTGGATCTAGTTTGATTTACTTTCTGGATCTAGCCTCTAGTTTCATGATGGTTATTTAACCATTCACTTCTCCCCTAAAATGTCCATACCAAGAATACATTTCTAATTCACCTACAAGAGACTTTTTTTTTCCTTTGCATGCATCATTGCAATGAAATGTTGGCACGTGCTTTTAACAAAATTGTCCGAGAGGTTTCTTTAACACAGGACTGGTAGAGCAGGATTATGAGAATGGAAAGAAAAATACTGCGAATTGTCTTTCCCCTTCTGTGCCTTGTTTTCTGAACCCCATGTATTCTAGCGATGGATGAAGCCACACTGGTTAAGACTGTAGACCACATGGTGGTCTGTCCTTTCAAGCTGTGGTCTCCAGCTGGCCATCTCTGAAGCTTCAGCAGGCCATTCCAGAATTCTAGAGGGCTGTCTGCTTTTAGGTAATGAGAAAAATGAAAAGATCAGCAAGTCTCATGAGGCAGGAAGGTTTCTCCATGCCTTTTTGGAGTCTTACTAGACCACTGTCTAACATTGCCTACCAAGCCCTTCTGACATTTTTTTTTTTTAAGTTTATTTATTTTGAGAGACAGAGCGCAAGCATGGGAGGGGCAAAGAAAGAGGGAGAAACCCAAGCAGGCTCCACACTGTCATCACAGAGCCCATGCAGGACTCCAGCTCATGAAACCGTGAGATCATGACCTGAGCCGAAATCAAGAGTCCGATGCTTAACTGGCTGAGCCACCCAGGCGCCCCCGCCCTAACGTTCTAAATGTCACTTTGATTTCCTATGTAACTGTTGATTGGGGTCTAGACTCTGAGAAGTTATGGAAGATTCTCAAGTTTCAAAGGATTTTTGGTCTGGTAGGAAAGACGACCTTGGGTGGTATTAATCAATTTTGTAGCAAACTTTCCAACCTAATTCCTGCATTTGTTTTTATACATACACATTTCTCATCTCCAACTTGAACCAGCTTAATTTTTCTGCTGGTTCGCTCATTAATGAGTTAAATTCATTCCTGTTCTTTTTTTTTTTTTTTTATGTTTTAGTTTTGAGAGGGAGTGCACGCATGTCCGCTTGAATGGGGGAGGGGCAGAGAGAGGGAGAGGATAGGAAGTGGGCTCCATGCTGACAGCAGTGAGTTGATACGAGGCTTGAACTCACAAACCATGAGATCGTGACCTGAGCTGAAGTCGGATGCTCAATGGACAGAGCGACCCAGGCGCCCCTTGTTCATTCATATTCTTTAATATCCTTTGTAACAAACGAGTAGTCTAGTAGGTAGACTATTTTCCTGACTTCTGTGAGCCACTGTAGCAAATTAATGGAAACAGAGAAAGGGGTTGTGGCAACATCTGATTTATACCCAGTCAATCAGAAGTGCTTCCAATTTGAGGCTGAAGCTGGGGGTGGGCAATCTTGTGGGAATGAGCTCTTAACCAACGGGGTCTCATGCTAACTCCGGGTAGATCGTATCAGAACGGAATTGAACTTCAGCTGGTATCCCCCAGTTGCCGAACTGCTTGGTGTGGGAAAGCCTCTAAGCATTTGGTGACCAGAGTAGAGAAGTATAGAATGCTAGAGTAGAGGAGAAATACAGGATCTCCCTTAGAACCCCTTTGGAAAATGGCTTGGCGATATCAACTCCAGCTGAAAGGAAGCTTACTCTATGATTCAACAATTCCACCCGAATGTGTATATCCAACAAATGTGTACCAAAAGGCATGAAAAGAATGTTCACAGCAGCACTAGTCAAAATAGTCCCTAACTGGGAACAACTTAAATACCCATCGATTGGAGAACAGACAAGTAAATTGTAGTATATTTGCCACTTTTGAGGACCCCCTGGATGGCTGGGTTGGAAGACCCAGATGGCAGTCTTTTGCAATACATCTTGGGCGATATATCTAAAGAACCTTCTTTTGTATACCTTAGAGCTTTTCTTTGCTGATCAGTGAGAGCAAGTCTCCCAGTCATGATACAAATTGCCACTAAGATTGCCACAGAGCTACCAAACGTGGCTTTGTGTGTGTGCACGTGTGTGTATCTGTGTGTGTGCCCACGCACGTGTCCATGTGTGCCAGGTGTGTGGGGGGTGTGGTGTGGGGAGGTTGTGGAGGAAGGTTGCGTGTTTTACCAACTTGCCCATCGTTTCCAAAATTCTTCATCTGGACCTCCAAAATGTCTCCAAGCTTGGCAGATCCTTGTGTTTTTCTGAGATGGAAACTTCTGTGATGCCCATACGTGACCAATTTTTCCCTGGTACCTATTTCTTTCTGCTCTGGGAACATCATTATTCTGGCAAAAGATTTTGTTTTTCTAGTCACGGGGATGGCTCTACAGAGAAGTCACTACACGGTGTGGAAGAAATGCCAGAAGCTGGCTCCAGCCCGTGGAAATAACTAGGGAAGAAAGGAGGAGACCATTGGCCAAAGGGAGGCATTATGGTATCTTGCTGACTGCCAACCAATAGCTATTTTCTCTACCTTCCTTGCTAATCCAACCCTGTTTTTATTGGGAAATGGAGGGTAATGAACTCCAGGCTAGATCATGGTTCCACCTAGTTCTCAAGGAGATGATGTTGCCCCCTAGAGGACGTTTTGGGACTTATTGTGGGAAATTCCTGTTGGGTTGGTTTTTTGTTTTTTGTTTTTTGTTTTTTTTATTCTCAAGGGGAGAGTATTGCACCCTTGAGGACATTTTGGAAGTTTGCAGGGACCTTTTGGGACATCACAATAATAAAGGAGTTGTTACTGACACTAGAGGACAGGGACCAGGGATGATAGGATGACAGCACAGGGACCAACCTATGGGTAATAAATGCTCA